>NW_006922488.1:533554-583735 GCF_000298275.1 Orycteropus afer afer | reverse complement strand
CACTGCAGTGAATTATCAAACCCAGGAGAGAGGTGGTGGGTGCTTTGGGAAGAACGGTTGGTGAAAGGGCTGGAGGGAGGCAGCATGTTTGGCCTTGCAGTAATAGGCCTTGGGTTACTGCTGTCTTCCTCTTGTGAGATTAGAGGAGGTCAGAACATGTGGCCTCCTTGGCGTTTTTGCACATTACAATTTGACTGCTAACCAGACGTCTGGCAGTTCAAACCCATCAGCCACTCCTTGGAAGGAAGGTTGGGCAATCTACTTCCATAGTGATACCCCCTCAGAAACCCAAGGAGGGGTCGCTATGAGCCAGGTCCAACTCGATGGCACATAACAGCAACAACATAAAGTTACAGTAATCAAGGCAGTGTGGTACCAGAGTAAGGATAGAAAAAGTGACCAAAGGAATAGAACAGAGTCCATAAACATATCCAAGCATATATGGCCAACTGATTTCCAATAAAGATGCCAATGTAATTCAAAGGGGAAAAGAAAGTCTTCCAACAAATGGTCTGGACAACTAGATAAATGCAGAAAATTAACCACAATCCCAACCTCATACCATATACAAAGATCAACTCAACCCAGATCACAGACATAAGCCATAACGTAAAAATATACAGTTTCTGGGAGAAAACAAAAGCGATTATCTGCTATCTTGGAATAGGAAAAGATTTCTTTGGACACAAATAGTACTACACATATAAGAAAAAAATGGTAAATTAGATTTCATCAAAATTTATAATTTCTGCTTATCAAAGACACCATTTAGAAAGTGAAAAGGGGCATACTACAGACTGGGAGAAAATTTTTGATATATCATACATATATATGTGACAAAGGACTTGTTTCCAAAATATATAAAAAAATTCTACAAATAATAATAAAAAGGCAACAACCCAATTGAAAATAAGTTAAATATTTGAGCATAATTCTCACTATCTATATATATATCTGTATATATAGATAGACATAGATATACGAATGGCCCATAAGCATGCAAAAAGATGTTTCATATCAGTAGTCCTACCAAAAAACAAAACAAAACAAAACCTCACTGCTGCCATTGAGTCGATTCTGACTCACTGTGACCCCCACAGGGTTTCCAGCCTGTAAATCTTTATGGAAACAGACTGCCTCATCTTTCTTCCGTGGATCAGCTGGTGGATTTGAACCACCCACCTTTCTTGCTTCCAAATCCCTCAAGTACTACACCAGCAGAACTCCTTACCAGTAGTCCTAAAAGAGATGCAAATTAAAGACACAATGATACCATTTTCACTCTCAAGAGAAGACTGGTAACAGGAAACATATAAAGCATCTGAACAGATCTACATTCGTGATAAGAATATACATTAGTACAATCATTTACAGAAACTGGACAATTTCCTATACAGTTAAATATCACTCTAAACTGAGTCAGAAATTCTATTCCTAGGTATTTAAACCAACAAATGCAACAGTGTATAACGAAAGACTCAATAAAATGTTCCCACCAGCTTAATTCATCAGAGCAAAAAAAACTGGGAACCACCTAAATGTCCATCAAAAGGATAATGTGTAAACAATCTGTGGCATGTTTATAAAACAGAAGAGTACTCAGCACAAAAAAAGAATCAACTGATTCACTGTAATGATCCATCTACAAAACATTACACTGAGCAACAGAATCCAGAAGCAAGAGGTTCCATGTAAATGAAATTCAAAAATACACAAAAGTAATCAATCGTGATGGAAAGCGGTGCTTATGTGGAGTGACTATGGGTAGGTGTACAGCACAGAGGTGGTTTCTGCATTCACAAGAGTATTCTTTAGTTTTGTTAGTGTGTGGCTACTGTGGTTGTGGTTATGTGCCATCAAATCAGACCTGCCTCACAGCGACCCATCCTTGGGTTTCCACGGTGGTATCACTATGGAAGTAGATCATCCAACCTTCCTTCCGAGGAGTGGCTGGTGGGTTTGAACTACTAGCCTTCTGGTTAGCAGTCAAGTGCCTTAGGCACTATGCTACCAGAGCTCCGGGCTACTGTGGTAATTAAGGTTATGTGTCAACTTGGCTGGGCTTGGTTTTGAGTGGCTAGGCAGCTGAATGTAGTTATTTCCCATGATGAGACTGGTAATCAACTCCATGGGGGAATCTACTGGAGCAGCTGAGTAGCTGCTTTAGGGATGTGCGCTGCTTCTCATATATAAGGAGAAGTTTTGGAAGCGGTCTGCAGCTTTTTGGAATGCTCAAAACCCTGCACATAGCCAAGTCATTGTCCAGCAGCCTGCTGTGCTCTGTCGAACTTGGGATTTTTTCTGGACTTGAATTAGTGGCCTGCTGTGTTGTTTGGTAATATTGGGACTATGTCTTTTTGCTTGTCAACCTTAGGTTTGTCAGCCTCAGCAGCCAGCAGCTGTGTGATTGAACAGCCTCCAACTTCAGTGGGCCAGGAGCAGGAGGCACAGCTGAAGCCCAAGGTTTAATGGCTTTCACCCAGCTCCTAGAGTTTGGCACTTTGAACTTGGACTTTTAGCCTCCCAAATCCTAAGGGAATAAAATACCTGCTTGTTTGAGGCATCCCATTTGTGATATTTTCTGTCTAAGGGGGACTAGGTAACCAAGACAGCTACCAAGGTGAATACACTGACAAAACTCATCAATTTATACAATTAAAATCTATGCATTTCACTGTATATAAATTTGATCTCAAAAAAATTAGTGATAAGATTCTGGAATAAACTTCCACTTTTTACATGAATATTTCATATACTAGACTTGCATAGCTTAAATTCTCCCTCATCAAAAGCATCACCACTTAGAACAACATGAAGTGAACCAACCATTGGATGTTCTGCATCAAAACCACAATCATGAATAACGTCATCATTTCCAACACACTAAATTTTGACTTTAAAAAAAAAAACCTTTTAGTGATTACAGCACAGCACAACTATACAATCCTTATTTATTTATTTATTTTTCAGCCAGAGGCAAGCTATCATATTTAATTCTGATCTTTTTCCTGAGGAGCCACTGGGGAGTTTGAACCACCCAACTGGTTAAAGCATTCAGCTACTAATCAAAAGACCTGTGATTTGAATCTACCAGCTCCTCTGTGGGAGAAAGATGAGGCAATTTGCTTCCTTCAGGAAGACTGGCAGCCTTGGAAACTCAAACGGGCAGTCCTGTAGGGTTGCCATGTGTTGAAATCAATTGATGGCAGGGGATAACTGAACTTACTTGGCTAAAATAGATTTTCTTTGATCACTGAATGGAAATAAAGTCTAATGATTGTAATTCTGTGTGGCTAGATGCACCCTTGATGAGGCCCTTGATTCAAAGGCCTTATCATTATGGATGCTACAGTCCCTAAAGAAGCTGTTGCTGTTAGGTGCTGTCAAGTCATAGTGACCCTATATACAACAGAACGAAACAATGCCAAAGCCTGCACCAGCCTCACAATCCTTGCTATGCTTGAGCCCATCATTGCAGCCACTGTGTCAATCCATCTCATTGAGGGTCTTCACCTTTTGTGTTGACCCTCTACTTTAGCAAGCATGATATTCTCCAGGGAATGGTCCTGTCTGACAAGACCAAAGTAGGTGAGACAAAATCTGGCCATTCTCCCTCCTAAGAAGCAGCCTGACTGTACTTCCAGGACAGATTTCTCATTCTTCGGGCAGTCCACCGTAGTTTCAGTATTCTTCACCAACACAACTCAAAGGCATGAACTCGTGTTTGGTCTTCCTTATTCACTGTACAGCTTTCACATATTTATGATGTGATAAAAAATACTATGGCTTGGGTTTGGTGCACCTTAGTCTTCAAAGTGACATCTTTGATCTTCAATACTTTAAAGGGGTCCGTTGCAGCATATTTGCCCAGTGCAAAACGACATCTGATTTCTTGACTGCTGCTTCCATGGGTGTCGACCATCAATCCAAGTAAAACAAAACCTTTGACAACTTCAATCTTTTCTCCATTTATCATAATATTGTTTACTGGTCCAGTTGTGAAGAGTTTTGTTTTCTTTATGTTGAGATGTAATACATCCTGCAGACTATAGTCTTTGATTTTCATCAGTAAGTCCATCAAATCATCTTCACTTTCAGCAAGCAAAGTTGTGTCACCTGCATATCTCGGATTATTTGCTCAGCATACAGATTAAATAAGTATGGTGAAAGGATATAGCCATGATGCACACCCTTCCTGATTTTAAACCATTCAGTACTCCCTTTTTCTGTTTCAACAGTCTCTTGGTCTATGTACAGGTTCCTCATGAGCACAGTTAAGTGTTCTGGAATTCCCATTCTTTGCAATGTTATCCATAATTTGTTAGGATCCACAGAGTCAAATGCCTTTTCATAGCCTAAAGCAGCAGCATGTCATAAAATGTTGATGGCCGTTCAGTATCTGCAATAGAGGTTAAGGACAAACCCTTTGTCTTGACTAATAATTTAAGAGTTCTTAAAATTCATAGGTTTGAATGGAATTGATACTTTAGTTGATATGCCACTGCTTCCATCCAATTCCTTCTCACTGCTCTCCTCTCTCAGCTACTTACTACCCCCCCCCCCCGCCTTCTTTGCTTACCTCCCTTTTTAAGTGGATGTTGCTACCGTTGGGTGCCACTGAGTCAGTTACAACTCATAATGACCTTATGTACAACAGAATAGAACACTGCTTGGTGAACCATCTTCAAAATCTTTGATATGCTTAAGCTGGTGGTTGCAGCCATTATGTTAATCCATCTCATTGAGGGTCTCCTCCTTCTTGCTGACCCTCTACATTACCAAGCATGATATCCTCCTCTAGGGACCAAGTCTCTTCTGATAACATGTCCAACCAAAGTACATGAGATGAAGTCTTGTCATCCTTGCTTCCAAGGAGCATTCTTGCTGTACTTCTTCCAAGACAGATTTGTTCATTCTTCTGGCAGTCCATGGTATATCCAATATTCTTCTCTAAATCCATAATTCAAAGGCATCAATTCTTCTTTGGTCTTCTTTTAAAGCAGCAGTCTTCTTATTATGAATCACAACCCTTTCTATGTATAAATAAGCATAGTAAGCCATCAATAAATAATTAAATGAAAAACTGATTGAATCAATCATCGAAGGATATGAAAAACTGCTATTTTGCAAGGAACATTAGAAGTGAATGTGAATTTGAAATAGGTACGATATATAGAAACAGAGTTGTAGAAGAGGACCCAGAATCAGGAGGCAGTTTCTACCTATAATTTAGTTTTCTGTATCTCAATACTTCCTTTACAGTCTGATTGCATTCTGTGTGAACCCTACTCTTTGCTATGTATCTTTTTTTTTCCCACCAAAATTATACTCATCTTTCAAGTTGCAGTTCAAGCTATGACATTTTCTCATGCCATTAAACTATAGAGTGAACTTAATTTCTATGAGTGTCTGGCAGACACTCTTTAAACTACGCTTGAGCTGCCTTGAGATATCCCTTGTTCTCAAGTGGCATTTTCAACCCACTTTAACATGTTTATCATGTATTTACTACCATAAATGCATATACTTCTAGGTACTACATTGGCACTTCCTTTAAGGACTCAGTATGAGTGGAAAACATGAAAACTGGATTGAGACTCCATCTCACCTACTTTGGTCATATTGTCAGAAGGGAGTATTCCCTGAAGAAGGACATCGTGGTGGTTAAGTTTGTGTGTCAAGTTGGCTAGGCTTGGTTGAGTGGCTAGGCAGCTGAATGTAGTATTCCCTATGATGAGACTGGTAACCAACTCCATGGTGGAATCTACTGTGAGCAGCTGAGTAGCTGCCTTTGGGATGTGGTTTGCTTCCTGCATATAAGTAGCAGCTTTGGGAACGGTATCTAGCATACGGCACTCTTGGACCCTGAATGTAGCTGTGTCATTGTTCATCAGCCTGCCATGCTCTGCTGACCTTGGAACTCACAATGGACGTAAATTAATGGCCTGCCATGTGGTTTGGTAACACCAGGACTGTGCCTTTTTACTTATCAACCTTGGGTCTTTAGCCTCAGCATCCAGCAGCTGTCTGAGTGAAGAAATGCCTCTAGCTCCAGTGGGCTGGGAGCAGGAGGCAGAGCTGGATCCCAAGGTTGAGGGGCCTTTACCCAGGCCCTACAGCCTGGCACTTTGAACTCAGACTTAAAGCCTCCAACTGTAAGAGAATAAACTGTTTGTTAAGGTCATTCCATTTGTGGTATATTCTTGCCAGAGCAGCACTAAGTAAGCAAAACAGATGTCATACTTGGTAAACTAGAGGGTCAGAGAACAAGGGGAAGACCTTCAACAAGATGGATTGACACAGTGGCTGCAACGATGGGCTCAAGTATAGCAAGGATTGTGAGGATGGCACACAACCAGGAAGGGTTTCATTCTGTTGTACAGAGGGTTGCCATGATTTGGAGCCAACTCAATGGCATCTAATAATGTCAGAAGGTTAGAAGCCCTAGTGGCTCAACAGTTAAATACTTGGCTGCTTACCAAAAGGTCAGTGGTACTAACCTACCAGCTGCTCTTTGGGAGAAAAGACTTGGCGATTTGTACCCACAAAGTCCAAGATTGGGGAAGTTCTATTCTGTCACCTGGGGTTGCTGATTTGATGGCACTCCACACAATGTCAGTAGGATGAAATAAGGCAAAATATCAATGCCATGAAATGAAAACAGTATAAAATAAAGATGGTAAAATTAATAAAAATATAAATAAAGAAAAATATGAATAAAATATAATGGTGATTGAGAAAGTCTATAAGGTTGCTGATTGTATTTTTTTTTCCTACCCAATAACTTTTCCCTTCCTTCATCTGATAACAAATTCTTTTTCCTATATCTTCAATATATGACCATCTGGCTATAACAACTAGTCTGAGGGCTGGACCTGTAACTGAAGCCAGGCCAATCAGAGTCCTTCCCTCTGAATTTCTTTTCAAACTCCACTTGAGGGAGAGAACTTCTTTTTCTTTCTAGTAAATGTTCTAGTAAAAAGGTGACCTTGAAATTACCTGTGATCACACCACCTCTGTCATTAAGGTTTGGAGTGAGAAAATTTGCTTATCATGAAGAGAGAAACAAAAACAAGTGGCCAATAAGTCAATCACAGGAGGACAAATATAGTATTAGTTCATTATTGTGGAGGGTCAAGGAAATGACATATGGAGGGAAACTTTCTTTGTTGGTTGCCAAGGGTAGAAGGGGAGGGGAGGGAACACTGCAAAAAAAAAAAAAAAAAAAAGAATGCATTGATCCATGTCATTTTAGTTCTGTGTATTTCACTGTACATAAATTATACTTAAATAAAATGCATTAAAAAAAATCAAGTGGCCAACAGACAGTTCTGATAGTGTTCAAGTTCCTGACCATAGATCCAAGCCTGCCCTTACACAATTTGATGAATTAATAAGGCCCCAAATTCTGGCTTTAAATTAGGTTGAGTAGGGTTTTCTGACACCTGCAACCAAATTGTCCAGTTAATATGGGAAAATCAGCAATACTGAATGGATAACACAGCATTTGCTACTGGCTTTGAAGGTGGGTAAAAAAAAAATAAACAAACTCACCACCGCTGAGTCAACTCCGACTCAAAGCAACCCCTCCTTGGGTTTTCAAGACGGTGTCTCTACGGAAGTCTATTGCCCACGCTTCCTTCCGAGAAGTGGCTGGTGGGTTTGAACCACCAGCCTTCTGTTTAGCAGTCAAATGCCTTAGGCACTATGTTGGGTAGGATTCTGAAAATGGAAAAATCTACAGAAGAATTCACAAACAAGTCTGTGGCAGTCTGATTTTAATGTTGTTGAAATGTGTGTCAACTTTAGTATTTAACAGCTAGGAGACCTGTTTTGTAGTTCATTCTACCTAACAGATTTTGCACTAAGCACCATCTAGTGAAAGCTGCACTGAAGGAATTAGTGAAAAACAAGGCTCCAGGAATTGAAAGAATACTCACGGAGATTTTTCAACAAATGGATGCAGCACTGGAGGCTCTTACTTATGCCAAGAAATTTGGAAGACAGCTACCTGGCCAACTGACTGCAAGAGATCCATATTTCTGCCAATTCCAAAGAAAGGTGATCCAACAGAATGTGGAAATTATCAAACAATATCATTAATATCACATGAAAGTAAAACTTCTCTGATGATAATTCAAAAATGGTTCCAGCAGTGTACTGACAGGGAACTCTCAGAAATTCAAGCTGGATTCAGAAGAGGATATGGAACTGGACTATCACTGCTGATGTCAGATGGATCTTAGCTGAAAGCAAAGAATGCCAGAAAGATGTTTACCTGTGCTTTACTGACTATGTGAAGGCAATCAACTGTATGGATCATAACAAGTTATGGATAACGTTGTGAAGAATGGGAATTCCAAAACACTTAATTGTGCCCATGAAGAACTTGTACATAGACCCAGAGGCTCTTGTTCAAACAGAACAAAGGAATACTGAATGGTTTAAAGTGAGGAAGGGTGTTCATCAGGATTGTATCTCTTCACCATATTTATCTAATCTGTATGCTGAGCAAATAATCTGAGAAATGGATTATATGAAAAAGAACATGGTGTCAGGATTGAAGGGAGACTCAATTAACCTGTGATAATGCAGATGACACAACATTGCTTGCTGAAAGTGAAGGCAACTTGAAACACTGACTGCTGAAGATCAGAGACTACAGTCTTCAGTATGGTACACCTCAATATAAAGAAAGTGAAAATTCTCACAACTGGACCAATAAGCAACATCATAATAAATGGAGAAAAGACTGAAGCTGTCAGGGATTTCATTTTACTTGGATCCACAATCAACACCCATGGGAGCAGTAGTAAAGAAATCAGATGTCACATTGATTGGGTAAATCTTCTGCAAAAGACCTCTTTAAAGTATTGAAGACTAAGATGCACCTACTAACCCAAGCCATAGTATTTCTCAATCGTCTCATATGCATGTGAAAGCTGGACCATGAACAGGAAGATCAAAGAAAAGTTGATGCCCTTGAATTGTGGTGTTGGCAAAGATGAAGCAAAATAACAAGGACTTCAACACATCTGTTCTGGGCAAAGTGCAGCCAGAATGCTCCTTATAAGCAAGAATGGACAAGATTTTTTCTCACTTTGGTCATGTTGTCAGAAGGGACCATTCTCTGGAGAAGCATATCATGCTTGGTTGAGGGCCAGCCAAAAAGGTGAAGAACCTCAAGGAGATGGAATGACACAGTCTTTGCAAAAATGGGCTCAAGCATAGCAAGGATTGTGAGGATCCCACTTTAACATGTTTACCATGTATTTACTACCATAAATGCATATACTTCTAGGGACTACATTGGCACTTCCTTTAAGGACTCAGTATGAGTGGAAAACACGAAAACTTCTAGGCACAGGTCTGGGCAGTGTTTTACTCTGTTATACACAGGGTTACTATGAGTTGGAACCAACTTGACGGCACCTAACAACAACAACAACAACAACAACCCTCCAGTGCATTTTGAGGAGCTCTGGTAGCAAAGTGTCTAAGGCACTTGACTGCTAACCAGAAGGCTGGCGGTTCAAACCCACCAGCCACTCCTTGGAAGGAAGGCTGGGCAATCTACTTCCATAGTGATACTGCCTCAGCAACCCAAGGAGGGGTCGCTATGAGTTGGGTCCGACTCAATGGCACATAACAACAACGACAGTGCATTTTGATAAGTAACTGTTATGGAAGAAAATATATGCTCCAAACAAAAGCTCTACATTTTAGTTTTTATCTTATAGATGTCATTTTGCTTAGCAATTGGAAAATACTGTTAATTTTTTTAAAACACATATATACATCTAAATATGATCAGTCTTTTATAAATTTAAGTGGGAAATTAAATATTTACATATTTACCTAGAATATAACTGCTTAACCAAAAAGAGCTAGAGCCTCCATTTATTTTTGCTTCTAATTTTATTTCTTGTAGAATAAAAATCTCATTTTATCATTTTCCTTTTGAACTTTAGAAAATGCCTGGCTATATGTTAAGAGCATTTGTTTTTATTTTAGTTCATGGAGCATGGAATTTCAGAGTGCTGGAGTCTTAACAGTTTTGAAATACAGACTGAAATATCTGTTTGACATATGGACACATCCAAACATAAATATATTCAACCTCCTTGGGCAAAAATCACCAGAACACCAAGTTTTCTGGCTGCACAACACAATGACCTATTTAGGGAAAAGGTTAGCCGATTATAAAAAGTCAAAGTGACAAACAAAACAACTTCAGAAGGAAATGAATACAGAAACATCATTTTATTTAATAAATATACTTTATTTATGTGTTTACCAAAATTACACATGCCCCAAAAGTAAAGCAAATTCTTCTGAAACCTAAGGACATATGGGGTTGACTCCTGATATTAACTGTCAGTACGTCACTTAAATCCTTCATGCCTTCCTATTTGTAGGAAGAGACTGATAAAAACAAATCCTCCACCACATAAACTGACAGTAATCTGTTAGAACTGGGAGTAGACAGAAGGAATCAGGATCCACAATCTCCTTCGGCTTGAATGAGTTGGTTAGTCCAATGCAAAATGAACTGAATTGCTATTAACACTTCCTTGTTGCTTTACTCAAGAATCTTTATCTTAACATTCACTAGATACCATCCTAGTGCTCTCTTTAATCTTGTTGCGAGCATGCTCATATTATTCATCTCACTGTATACAGGTACCCCTTAAATGGTCAGAAATAAAGGCAGTTGTCCATTACTTCTGATGATCATCCAAAATCCTATGGCAGTGAGTTTGGTTTTTGGGTTTTTTTTCCATAATTTAAGGTCCATTCAGTCTATCATTCTCTTGTCTTTAAATCTTTTCTCTGACTCTGGTAAAATCTCTAAACAACTTTAATGTTTTATTTCCACATAGCCTGGCACACTCATTTGGGGTTTTTATCTTCTGAAAATTTCCTGCATTCTCTCCTGCCTTCTCCCCATTCCTCCCTCCCTCTCTCCGTCCATACTTGTCCCTCAACACACATATACACACAAATGCACACTTTATAACTCTACTTCTATCTTGGACCATTATAACAGTAGCTAGTATATATGTGTCTACTATGTGCAAGGCATAGTACTAAGTGCTTTCTATACTTATCTCATTATTCTCATATGAACCTCACAAGTACTATTATTATTATTAACCCCATTTCACAGATGAGGAAATCAAAGCTAAGAAATGATAAGGAACAGGTCACACTGCTACAAAGTGGTAGGGTCCAAATACCAGACCCAGCACTTTCTGATTCCAGAGCCTAGACTCACACAACTCTTTGTTAGTATTAACATCTTAAAAGATATAAAACCTACATTCCTTCAGTTTCCAAACCAAACAGAGGAGAAAGTGGTGAACAGCTCCAGCCATGTACAAAGTGTTCTTGAATGAAAAGACGCATGAATGAATGAAAAAGTAATATAGTATTGGACTCTTGGTCACTTTATGGGCCTGCTGATGAAACACAGAGTTTATGTGTTCTCCTTGTGGGCCATGGCATTTTCCTGCTTCAATTAAAGGGTCTGAAAACACTAGTGGTAGAATTTTTGCATTCCAAGCAGAAGACGCAGTTTGATTCCCAGCCAATGCATATCATGCATAGCCAGCATGTGTGTGTCAGAAGAGGCTTGCGTGTTGCTGTGATGCTAAACAGGTTTCAATGGAATGTCTACCTAAAGACAGACTAGAGAAAACGGCTTGGCTATCTGTTTCTGATAATTAGCCAATGAAAACCCTATGGATCACAAAGGCTGGATCTGTAACCAATCATGGGGATGACACAGGACCATTCTGCTGTGTATTGGGTCTCCGTGAGGTGGGAGCCGACTCAATGACAACAAACAGCAATACATATAACATGCCTTTTAGCAGCTGTACCACACAGGTGTTGGTCGTCACATCACAGTGCCCCAGGTGGCACTCACCTAGAGCTCTGGTGTAGATCCTCATCAATTTTATAGCTGTTGCTGCTGACCCCACTGAAGCAGACATGGTCATGATGGTGGTCCTGGCCCCTTCAACTTTACAATGAGCTCCCTAGTGGTTGCCTTTGTTTCCCTGCTCTCAAAGAATTTTGGACAGGTTTCCTAGGAACCTTAGTTAGAAGCTGTGCCAGAAATTCCACCACTTTCCAGCACCTAGAGACCAAGACTGAACTACCCTCTGCCACCTCACAGCAGACTGCCTATCTACCATGGTCACATATGAAATGGCCTCTTTTTTCACTTTTGTGTGAGTCTTGTTCTCAAGGACTGAAGCACTATACCAACTGCTACCTCTAAAGACCCAATTACTGTGGCTCTTATCCCATCCCATTTTAGTTCTTAGGGGCCTTGGCAGCCTCAGGAGGTGTGGATTAGGCTCCACATCTTACCACTCACCTGGACACTGAAAGAGCTGTTCAACTTCTAGAAATAACAGTTCAGATTTGTTTTAGCAAAACATTTTTTAGAACATATACATCCCAATGAATGTTGTCATACCCTTTTCCTGACAATGTGGGAAATATTTCTAGAATCTTCTCCTAAAATCTCTTAAAATGTAGTGATTCTCTTAGAATCACTTTTTAAAATGGGTTGAATCAATGAATGAATATAGTCCTTAAATATGTAAATGGTGAAAATCCTTACTCTTAGTGGGTAAAGTTGGTTTCTGGAGCCAAGTCCAGTAATTACAGTGAGGAATCATACTGGCCCTATATAACCTGGTCTCCACAAAATTTCCCTGACCTCATCTCCTACCAAAGTCACTGCTCAGCAGAGACACACAGGCACAATTTGTTTACAGATGGCATCTGTTGGTTACTATATACCCTTATCTATTGCCATCAAGTAGATTCCAAGTCATAGTAGCCCCACTGGACTGTACAGGAAAGCAAAACTGCTCCCTAGGGTTTCTAAGGCTGCAAATCTTTACAGAAGCAGACTGCCAAATTGTTTTCACATGGAGCAGCTATTGGGTTCAAACCACCAACCTCTTAGAAGCCAATGCTTAACCACTGTGCCACCAGGACTTCTCCCCCACCACACAGGGTCATTAAATTTTTAAAAATCACCCTTATCTCTATGTACCCTTCATGACATTGATCTTGCTGTTCCTTGAACACGCTGGGCATGCTCTGTCCCAGGGCCTTAGCACTTACTGTTTCTCAGCATTGCTAAAATGCTCAAATGGAAAAAAAAACAAACTTCACTGACACAGAGTTGACTCCAACTCATAGTGACCCCCATTGGGTTTCTGAGGCTGTAAATTTTTATGGAAGTAGATTGCCTCATCTTCCTTCCATGGAGCAGATTTCAACCGATGACCTTCTGGTTAGCAGTCAAATGCCTTACCTACTACAACACCAGAGCTCTCTGGTGGTGTAGTGCCTAAGTCATTTGACTGTTAACCAGAAGGCTAGTGGTTCAAACCCACCAGCCACTTCTTGGAAGGAAGGTTGGGCAATCTACTTCCATAGTGATACTGTCTCGGAAACTCAAGGGATCATTATGAGTTGGATCCAACCTGACAACAGTGAGGTTTGAGGGAAGTTCCTCCCTCATTCTGTTCTTGCCTCTGTTCAAATATTATTTTACCATTCAGACCTACCATGACCACCTATTACGGGGAGAAAGTAACTCATCCCATTACTCTTCCTCTTTACTTTCCTTCAGTTGCTTTCACAATACTTACCATGATTTCCACAAACTTTACAAATATAGTACATCTTAATTTAGATGATCTATATATTTGTATTATGCTCCATTTACCTCTACCAGAATGTGAGCGCTATGGGGACAGGAACTTTGTTTAGTTGAATTCTACATCTCCAGGGCTGGTGACATACTGCCTAAGGAATTTGACTGCTAACCAGAAGGCTGGTAGTTCAAACCCACCAGCCACTCCTTGGAAGGAATACTGGGCAATCTACTTCCATAGTGATTTGTTGTTGTTGTTATGTGCTGTCGAGTCGGCCCCAACTCATAGCGACCCCTCCTTGGGTTTCCGAGGCAGTATCACTATGGAAGTAGGATTGCCCAACCTTCCTTCTGAGGAGTGGCTGGTGGGTTTGAACCACCAGCCTTCTGGTTAGCAGTCAAGTGCCTTAGGCACTATGCTACCAGAGCTCTTTCCATAGTGATACCACCATGGAAATCCAAGGAGGGGTCGCTATGAGTCAAATCCAACTCGACGGCAGTAAGTTTGGTTTCTTTCTTTTTTTTTTTTTAGGGCTGAAACAAGTGCCTGGCACATAGAAAGCCCTTAATACAATTTGTCGTTGGATGATATTTGCAAATTTCTCATGAAAAATGAGATATGATTCTCAAATAAGAGGGCATGCCTACTCTCACTGCTTGTAAGCGTACTTCTGATGGTAATTCTCCGAAAGCACTTTCTAAATGTTTATAATGAATATGGCTTCTTAAGATGTCATCCTTAAGAGACAGTCAGAAAAAAACATTGTGGTTTAATACAAACAAACAGAATATAAAAGCTTCTTAACTATTTCATCATCTCACACATCATTTCCTCTCCCATTAAGTGGGCAATAAAGAGACCACTAGCAGATAAGTTGGGTTTTTTTTTTTTTAATAACTGCCAGCCAGTTGAGTTAGGCTTGATGCCTCTTTTTGACCACCTGCATTGTCCAGGGCTTCAAACCAGTCTGACCCCTTGCTGAGAATTTGCATTTCCACTCCAGATTTACTGACTCTGGATCTACAGCTTAACAAGATTCTCAGGTGACTCTTATAGATTCCCCAGGTGAGTCTTCTCATGTATACATAAGAATCACGTGTGGGTCTTGTTAAAATGTCAATTCTGATTCAGTATATCTGGGGAGGAAGTGCAAATTTCCAGCAAGGTGTTCAAACGGAATGAACAGGTTCAAAGCTCTGGTTGTCAGCATCTTCTAAGTGAGGAGACAACGGAGCTAATAATAATAATGGCCAGAATTGTAGTTAACATTTAGAGAGAGCTCATTATATGCCAGGAATTGTATTCAGCATTTCACAAGCTTTATCTCATTTAAGCCCAATAAATATTCTATGATAATTTCCATTTTAGAGAGAAAGAAACCTAGGCTTAGAGAAATTTAGTAACTTCCCAATAAGTTCATCAACTCAGAAAATGGCATGGGGCCCGGTCTCAAACCTAGGTTTAAGTCTGGACTTTTAACCACTGTCATTCACTAGTCCTCGTGTGAGTGCTGTGTTGCATGTGCACCACAATGGTTTCTGTCACACAATTCAGGACTGAGAGATATACAATATCTTCTATCCAGAGCCAATCCTCATCCACTATATCTAAAATCCCAATGATTTTTATCAATCTAAAATTCTTCTATGTAGCCCAAAGAAATGGCTCTAGGTTTATGCCATCCTCCTCAAAGGCCCTGGTTTTTTATCATAAATGTCTGGGAAGGAGCTCCTACATCCTAGTGATGCTTCCCATTAACTTTGCTATAGTCTCCACAATCAAATAATGAAGAGCTTACAAGTATGTAGCCACTGCAGTTTCAAAAGTGTGTTTCCATCCGTTATCATGTCAACCTCCTAGGCAGGGAGAACAGGTATTATTACTACAAATTTTCAGATAATTCAGTAGACACATTCACAAAGTTAGGGAGAAGGGCCAGACCCTCACACTTCCTCTCCTTAAGACAAAACAAAATGGAACTGCTAGGGGGTTACAAGTAAATGAAATAAGGTAATATTGAGTTAGAAGGGTTCCCAGAGGTTCTGCTTTCTAACTATCTCATTCTACAGATGAGGAAAAAGACATCCATAGGGAACACCCATGTCCAAGGTCCCAGAGCTAGTGTCTAAACCTGAGTAGAAGCCAAGATGGTTCAACTAATTTTACACCCTTTGTCTTAAGGACAAGGGCCTTATACCATATGCACACACAATGCTATTAACAAATAAGGAGAAACCTTTCTAGTGAAAATGCTCAAATCTCTCCAACTTCTAAATGACTGTTACACAAACCTGATTGTACATGATTTAAACAGAACACAAAACAAAACTTTCCATAAAAATAATGTTACAGAAGGTGGCTAGGTTCCCAACTGTTCCCCTAAGTTATAACGCAACTAGACCGTAATTGTAGCAGTACTTTGTTTCTCCTTATTTTGGGGAAAAATGAATGGGAATTTAGCACTTCACTGCTGTTATCTAGTCCAGAGAAGAAAGATCTTTTCGTCTAATCCCTGCTTCCTTGGAGGCTAAGAGGGCTTCCTTTTCTCTTCACTCTCACATTCCTCCATGGCTGCAGCCAAAATGGGGGTACTGTATCGATGGAATGGAGTCCCTGGGTGGTGCAAATGATTACTTAATGTGCTCAGATGTAAACCAAAAGGATGGACATTTGAGTTCACCCAAAGGTACCTCAGAAGAGATACCTGGAAACCTGCTTCTGCCAAATCAGCCATTGAAAACCTATGGAGTACAATTCTACTATGACATACATGGGGTCATCATGAGTTAGAATCAACTCAGTGGCAACTGGTTAGTGGTTATATCTATGGAATACTGCTGGTTGGGATTCCAGCCTCAGGGAACAGCGACTCTAGGTTGAGTCTCTATAACCATTCCTATGAGGACCTAATTTCCCTCTGACTTAGGGTTCTGGTAACATAGTGCCTAAGGCACCTGACTGCTAACCAGAAGGCTGGTGGTTAAAACCCACCAGCTACTCCTCAGAGGGAAGGTTGGGCAATGTACTTCCGTAGTGATATTGCCTCGGAAACCCAAGGAGGGGTCGCAGTCGCTATGAGTCGGGTCCGACTCGATGGCATATAACAACAACAACAAAGGCCCCAACAACTTGAGGTAAGGGAGCCAACAGGGGATGAAGGGTTTGGGTATACTGAAGTGGATTAACTTGATGGGATTGGAAGACAGTAGGGACACGGACCAAGGGGGATGGGATTAGAGTTGGCCCTAACAGTAGCAGAACCTCGGAAGGTCAGCTCAGGAGGAGAAGCCCTTCATGCTACTTCCTTCTTATCTTCATTCTCCTTTCACTTTTTAAATTCAACAAGTATTTCTTGAGCACTTACTTTGTATAATTACTTAATATTGGCTTAAGAGGCAGTTTAAATCTCCTATGTATTTGGAAGAGTTTTGAGAAAAGAAAAATAGAAAAGTGCTTTGCTTCCATGTGTCATTGTTGTTAGCTGTCTTCAAGTTGGCTGTGATTCACGGTGAAAGATGAAGGCCAGTCCTATGCCATCTTCATGGTCACTGTTACGTTTGAATCCGTATGTACGCTTCAAGGTAGGGCTCACCATCTGTCTAACTCCATCAGTGTGAGGTAACAAGCCAAGGGTTACTTTGAGACTCAGAGCTCTAGAACCTGCTCCAGGTCACAAAGCAGTAAATATTTGGCAGGACTGAATCTTGGTTTCTGGTTTTCTGATGCTTATGCCATTGAAATCTGAGCTGTCAGTTCCCCACACAGGACTGGAGCTAGCAGACAGGAAATTTACATACACATTTTGAAATCAATAAAGTGTTAAAAGGGGAACCCTGAGCTTAGACACCCACTGAGCCATCTACAGAACATAGGGCTGCCTTAACCCTAGCTGTGATAGCAGCACAAATAAAAATCCCTTTTTTCCCTTTGACATAATTGACACAGATTCTAATTTTCCAAAGAGAAAAAAGGTAAGACAAAACAATAAGAAATTATTATACCATGAATACAAAAGCCAATGAATAAGCTTCAAATTAAAAAAGAAAAATCTCAGTGAAAGGACCAAAGCATCTGGCAAAAACCAAAAACACCAAACTCACTGCCATCGAGTCGGATCTGACTCACAGCGACCCCTCCTTGAGTTTCCGAGGCGTTTGTTATTGTTGTTGTTACGTGCCGAGTCGGCTCCAACTCATAGCAACCCTCCTTGGGTTTCCGAGGCAGTATCACTACAGAAGTAGATTGCCCAACCTTCCTTCCGAGGTTAGCAGTCAAGGGCCTTAGGCACTATGCCACAGAGCTCTTCCGAGGCATTCTCACTATGGAAGTAGATTGCCCAGTCTTCCTAAGCCATTGATTTCCCTTTCTTCAGATCATCACAGCAGGAAAAGGCAGGAGGATGGTAGATGGCCTTCCTCTCCCCAACCGACTTTCAGTGTGTGACCTACCTGCCCCCTAAGTGGCTGGACAATCTAATCATGTAGCTCTTTTCAAGGAACACCAAACTCCAAACTTAAAAAACAAAACCAAAAACTGTTTCCTCAGAACTCTGGATGCCCGAGTCTTCTCCCTTGTTCCATTCCACTCTCTGATATGCAAGGCAGAATCAACCAACCCTTTTGAATGATCAACCCTTTTTGGATTCAAGTTCTGCACCTGCCCCTGGTCCATACTCTGACTCACTCTTGTTTCCTCTCCCTTCTCTTCCCTCCTCCATCCCAAGGATCAAAATCAATGGAAAAATCTATGTGATTTTCTCAATATAACTGGGCTTACAATAACCATTAACAGGAATACAATGAGAATTACTGACTTACAAAGAGAGTTGGGTCATCCTATCTTAATAACTACTTAGCACAATTGTCTTAGAATTTAATTTTTCAATCACACATGAGTGGCTGCTCACTTTTATGTGACGGAATGGTCCGTCCCACATAAGTGCTGACACCACAAGCTCTTTGGATACCTGTGACAAGAAAACTGTGCATCGAGGTCTGAACAATTAACAAGAGCTGGAAAAACGACACATGAACCTTAATGTGGATTTAAAACATTAAAGGGTTTCTTTATGTGTGAAAGAAATTACGATTTTTAGTACAAAATTTGAAGGAGCTCTGGCATTGTGGTTAAGGCATCTGACTGCTTACCAGAGGTTGGCAGTTCTTACCCACCAACTGCTCTGTGGAAGAAAGATGAGGCAATCTGCTTCCATAAAGATTTACAGCCTTGAAAACCCAAAGGGGTTCACTATGAGTTGGAATCAACTTGGTAGCAGTGAGTTTGGGTTTCTGGAGTACAAAACTTTAGCACATCTTACATAAAATCGTAAGGCACTCTGGTGGTGTAGTGGTTAAACCACTAGGCTATTAACCAAATTGTCGGTGGTTTGAACCCAATAGCCATTCCAAGAGAGAAAGATATGGCAATCTGCTTCCGTAGAGATTTGTAGCCTTGGAGCCCTGTGGAGCAATTCTACTATGTCCTGCAGGGTCACTATGAGTCAGAACTGACTTGATGGCAATGGGTATATCGAATGGTAGAAGTGCTGACATTTTATTCTCTCTAAATATCATTTTATTGAAAACCTGCTTGCCACCTATGGTTTTAAAAGAGTGGTCTTTTTCTTTTTCTTTTTCTTTTTTTTGCCAATTTGTTTGAAAATAAGTTATTAGCAGTTTATGCTCTCTTATTTATTGCTGTTGTTTGTTGCTGTAGTGTTGGCTCCAACTCATGGGGACCTTAAGTACTGAACAAAATGTTGCCCAGTCCTGTTCCATCTCCATGGTCTTTGTTATGTTTGAGCCCACTGTTCAGAATACTGTGTCAATCCATCTCATTGGGGGTTTTGCTTGTTCCCACTGCCCCCCTCTTCCCCCATGATGCCCTTCTTTGGCAATTGGTCTTACCTGATGACATGTCCAAAGGAAGCATGATGAAGTCACACCATTCTTGTTTCTAACAAGCATTTTGGTTGTTCATTCTTCTGGCAGTCCATGATAGATTCCATATTCTTGACCAACATCATCATTCAAATGTATCAATTCTTCTTCATTCAGCTTTTGCATGCACATGCAGCAATCAAAAAGACCATACTTGGGTCAGGCACACTTTAGTCACTGTGGTAGTTAAGACTGTGTGTCAACTTGGCTGGTCCTGGTTGAGTGTCTGGGCAGCTAGATGTAGTTATTCCCCATGATGAGACTGGCAATCAACTCCATGGTGGGATCTACCACAAGCAACTGAGTGGCTGCTTTAGGGATGTGGTCTGCTTGCCGTATATAAGGAGAAGCTTTGAGGAAGGTCTCCAGCTTATGGCATGCTTGAACCCTGTATGTAGCCAAGTCATTGTTCAGCAGCCTGCCATGCTCTGCTGATCCTGGGACTTTTAATAGACTTGAATTAATGGTCTGCTGTGTGGTTTGGTAATATTGGGACTGTGCCTTGTTACTTGTCGACCTTGAGTTTGTCAGCCTCAGCAGCCAACAGCTGAGTAAAGAAAAGCCTCTAGCTTCAGTGGGCTGGAAGCAGGTGGCAGAGCTGAAGCCCAAGGTTGAAAGGCTTTCACCCAGCCCCTATAGCCTGGAACTCTGAACTTGGACTTAAAGCCTCCAAATTGAAAGAATAAACTCCTGCTTGTTAAAGCCATCCCATCTGTAGTATATTCCTATCAGAGGGGAACTAGGTAACCAAAAGAGTCATCAAAGTGACATCTTGGCTTTTTAGCACTTTAAAGAAGTATTTTGTAGCAGTTTTTCCTAATGCAATATGTCATTTGATTTCTTGACTGCTTTCACAGGTCTATTATTTATGGATAAAACTTATTAATTTAATACCTTATCCAAAAAGAAAAACCAACTCAAGGCCATCAAGTTGATTCTGACTCATAGCAACCTGCTTTGGGTTTCCAAGGTGATAAATCTTTATGGAAATAGATTGCCCCATCTTTCTTCTGTGGAGTGGCTGGTGGGTTTGAACTGCCAACTTTCTGATTAGCAGTCAAATGCCTTAGGCACTGTGCCACCAGAGCTCATTTTAATACCTTATAGTTTGAGCTAAATTAATATTTTGTATGTTAAAGCAACATTTAAAAATATAAGGTGTTTTTATGTAGTTTCCTCATGACGAACACATACACGATTATATAAGTGGTATAATTTGGAGATAATGACATATCATGCCATGATTTACAAAAAAGCAGTTACTCAAGTTATTTTTATTCCCTGTAATTCTTACACCTTTTCATTCTTCTTCCCTTATAACCCATATGTTTTGGTTCTCTAGAGCTGCTCTAACATAAAATACCAAAAGTGGGTGGCTTTAACAAACAGGAGTTCATTCCCTTACAGTTTTAGAGGCTAGAAGTCCAAGTTCAAAGTGACAGCTCTAGGGGATGTGTGAAGGCCCCTCAACCTAGGGCTTTAGCCCTGCCTCTTGTTCCTGGTCCACTGAGCTGGAGGTGTCTCTTAACTCAAGCAGCTGCTGGCTGCTGAGGCTGACAAACCCACGGTCAACAAGTGAAATGGCACAATCCCCTGATTATCAAGCATCACAGTAGGCCACTAGTTCAAGTCTAGAAACAGTCTGAAGATGGGCAGACATCATGGCCGGCACTAAGATGAAGACTTGGCTAAATGCAGAATCCAGATGTGCCCAAAAGCACAGAGACTTTTCTCAAGGCTTCTCCTTATTTACTGGAAGCTGACCACATCTGTAAGGCAGCCACTCAGCTGCTCATAGTAGATTCCACCATGGAGTTGATTACCAGTCTCATCACAGGGATAACTACATCCAGCTGCCCAGCTAGTCAAAACCAGGTCCAGTCAAGCTAACACACAACCTCAACTACCACACCATGTAACTCTTCATCTCCTAGGATTTATAGCAAATTCAGACCTGTAACTTTTGAGTCCTTGCTATTTTTTCAGCTGTTTTATCTGCTTACATACAGTATTCCATTTGTTTCTCACACTAAACCTGGGAAGTAGTTATTATTATCCTTAGTTTTTAAAATGGAAACTGAAGGGATTAAATAACTTATGCAGACTTATAAAAAAATATCTTACAAATGATAGAAGTGGAAATTAAATCCAAATCTAGTCCTCAAATTCTTTATTCATATCAAGTGTACACCACAATGTATCTTTTTTATTCCCTGTGGTAGTTAAGATTATGTGTCAACTTGGCTGGGCCTGGTTTTGAGTAGATGGGCAGCTGGATGTAGTTACTCCCAATGATGAGACTGGTCATCTCCTCCATGGTAGAGTCTGCTGTGAGCAGCTGCCTTAGGGATGGGGTCTGCTTCCAGTATATAAGGAGAGTTTTGAGAACGGTCTCTGAGCTTTTTGGCATGCTTGGATCCTACATTCAGCCTACTCTTCATTCCAGTGGCCTGCCATGTTGTTTGGTGATTTTGATCTTGAACTAGTTGTCGGCCATGTTGCTTGATAATCTTGGGACTGTGCCATTTTACTTGTTGACCTTGGGTTTGTCAGCCTCAGCAGCCAGCAGCTGTCTGAGTTAAAAGACACCTTCAGCTTCAGTGGGCCAGGAGCAAGAGGCAGAGCTAAAAGCCCAAGGTCAAGGGGCCTTCACCCAGTCCTTACAGCTGGCACTTTGAACTCAAACTTCTACCCTTTTAAATTGTAAGAAAATAAATCCCTGTTTGTTAAAGCCATCCATTTGTGGTTTGTCTGCTATAGTGGCACTAGAGAACCAAAACATTCCCCTAATATTGTTTATCTATAATGCATACAAGGTGCACTGGTAGTGCAGTGGGTAAAGCATTTGGCTGCTAAACACAAGGTTGGTGGTTCAAACCCACCAGCTGCTCTACAGGAAGAAGATGAGTCACTCCCGTAAATATTTACAGCCTTGGAAACTCAATGGGGGTTGCCATGAGTCAGACTCTGTTAGATGGTAGTGGGTTTTGTTTAGTGTTTTTCTTACACTGCATACAACCACCGATCTGTCAATTTGCCATAATGAAGTGGCTGGCATGTTGCTATGATTCTGGAAGCTACACAACTGGTATTTCAAATATCAGCCAGGTCATCCATGATGGAGGATTTTGTGGTGCTTCCAGACTCAGACAGACTAGGAAAAAAGGCCTGGTGCTCTACTTCAGAAAATTACCCAGTAAAGTCCTTAGGAATCACAACAGAATACTGTATGAGAAAATGGTACAGGACAGGGCAACATTTCATTCTGTTGTAATATGGCTGCCATGAGTCAGTGGTGACAAGACAGCAACTAACAACTATAACAACAACAATACTGTAGCATAACAAACCACTATCAGTAGTTTAAAGCAAAACAATCATTTACCTTACTCTCGAATCTGCAATTTGAGCAGGGTTTGGTGGGCAAGGCCAGTCTTTTCTCTTCCACTCATCACCAGCTGGGACAACTCCTAGAGGTAGAGGATTCACTTCCAGGACTGCTCAACCTCCCTGCTGGCAAGACAGTGCTGCTCTGGTGCCTCTCCACAGGGGTCTGTCCTTGGAGTGGCTGGGCTCCAAGAGCAAGTGATTCCAGAAATAGTAAGAAGTGGACAATATATTAAGGTATAAGCTGAGAAATTGGCACAGTACCACTTCTTCTGTATTTTAGTGGCCACAGTTATCACAGAGCCCAGAGTCAAGGGGAGAAGTCATGGACTCTGCGCCTCTCAGTGGGAGGAGTGCCAGAGAATGCCGGGTCCATGTTGTAAACCCCCACACTTCACAATATTCCCAGGTCAGTGGTGATATTATTAAATTGTGAAATTTCTCAATTTACAGATGCTCTTCTCCTCGGAAGGAAGGTTGGATGCTCTTCTCCTTGGAAGGAAGGTTGGGCAATCCTACTTCTGTAGTGATACTGCCTCGGAAACCCAAGAAGGGGTCGCTATGAGTCGGGGCTGACTCGACGGCAAACAACAACAACAACAACAACTTCTCCCCCATGACTCTAAATAGTAGCTTCTTAGAGGAAAGAAGATCTGGATTTTTTTTTTTTTTCCACTTTTCCTATATATTCTCCTATTTTTAATTGCAATAGCTTCTGTATATACACTGTTTAGGTTTCAGAAAGAAATCATGAGTTTGAAAGGAACTTTTTATTTTCATGTCTTCTTTTCAGTGTTCTCAGCAGATTTGCTTTTTTAACATTTGATTTCTCTGGTTAACTTTATCCCTTTTTATTACACAGTGAACTTAGTCATTTCTGAATTCCATTTTAATTAGAGTTTTCTAGACAGTCATCAATTGAGTGTGTTCTTCTGCTGAAGTGAACTCTTTCCTTAGCAACTAACTAGTATGCAGATTCTACCCTCATAACCCACTGCCATCGGGTTGATTCTGACTCATAGCTACTTTACAGGACAGAGTAGAACTGCCCTATAGGGTTTCCATGGCTGTAAATCTTTACAGAAGGAAATTGCCTCATCTTTCTCCAGTGAAATAGCTGATGGGTTCAATCTGCTACTTTTTTTTTTTTTTTTAATTTTTATTGTGATTTGGGTGGAAGTTTACAAAGCAAATTCATTTTCCATACAGCATACACATTTTGATTCATGACATTGATTGCAGTCCCTACAATGTAACAGCTCTCTTCCCACTTTCTCTCTCTAGTTATCTCTTCCCTGGGTCCTTCTTTCCTATGCATTCCTGCCCCCTGAGCTATCTCTCTGTACAAATACTGCCCTTCTGTACTCCCATGACTGATCATTCTAAGAAGTGTATCTACCTGGTTGACTAGCCAATCTTTGGTTACCAGTCAAATGCTTTAGTATGCCACCAGAGCCAGGTGGATTTTCTATCCAAGAGTTTCAACACTTTTTTTTTAATGCCCCTTTAGCAAGCTGTGATTCTACAAGTTCCATCATTTTGGCCAAAACATTTTCTTACTGGTTATATCTTGGTCAAAACTTTCCTATTTCACTGTGGCTTGTCCTCTCTGCTTTGGCCTCATGAAACAAAACAACAACCTTCTCCCTCTTTATTGCTTATATTGCCCCATTCCTCTACCCCACAATGCTTACAGTCACACATATGCTGCAGGAACACACTGTTCTTCACCCAGAACAGACATTACTAATCAATCACTGTTCTCTCTCCCAGTGAGCCTGGACATGGCCACAACCTTCTCTACAAAGCATTCCAGGCACCTCTACTGACCTAGAAATGAGATTTACCTGATTTCTGAGATATACACTATGCTATCTCTCTGGAACATTTCATCTTCTTCAACTATGACAATAAAGACTTTCTTATCTTTCAAATATCATTCTAGATTCCTGATTCTTACTGAATGGTGGCCTAGTGTCTAAGGCATTTGACTGTTAACCAGAAGGCTGGCAGTTCAAACCCACCAGCCACTCAGAAGGAAGATTGGGCAATTTATGTCCGTAGCGCTACTGCCTCAAAAACCCATGGAGGGGTCGCTGTGAATCAGATCCAACTCAACGGCAGTGAGTTTGGTTTTTTAACTGAGTTAACCCTTCCCACTGCCCAGCCCCTGCACCCATTTCTGATATACCTGGAGCCATACCTTGTGCCACCCATCATGATGGCTGTTCCCAGGTTGTGGTCCCAACAGCACCTTTAGCCAGGCAATGTTCAGTAGTAGTATATCTCTACCCTAAGGACTCAGGATCAAATTACTCAGACAGCTCTCCTGGCTCTGGGCTTGGGTTCTAATCCTTACAGATTTGTACCTTGTCCCAGATATTCAGTCCTGCCTTACGACTAGGGGCTGGAACCCTGCTTTGCTTTTGCCAGACTCTACTGCAATCTCTGCCTCCCATATACCCCCAACTCAGGATAGGTGGGGTCTTATGCCCAAATCCTCATTTCACGTTTATGCTGTGTACTTGTCCAAACTCCTCCAATTATTTTCTGGTTTAACTCCTGGGTTATTCTTTTAATACTCAAGGAAATTAAATAAAAAATATATATGTATATTTTAAGAGTCAATGTTTTGTTATGATCCATAGGCTCTTATTGCTAATTTTTGGAAGTAGATCACATGGCAAAATTAAATAAACTTTAATGTATGTTTTCTTACTTGTTGGGAAGCCTGGCAGGTCACATCAGACTCTCTAGTACCAAATGCTCTCTCTTCAAAAAGTGTGCCTTGATCATGGACCTGGACTTGCTCTCATACCTACAGCTGGACCTGTTCCCCAATGGCCACCCCACTACAGTAGATAAGTTTATTTCTTAGATCTGATCCATCTAAGCTTTTCCCATTTGGCTAAATTTGACCAGCTTGTCCCTGACTAGGATATCAGATATGACAACTTCTTTCCAATCATTGCAATGAGTTGACCTTAGCATGTAAGCATCCCTCTGACAACCATGGTGCTTCTATTTTTGGTAGTTGTATTTGCCTTGCCACGTAGATGTACGATTCTAAAGAATAAAGAGAACAGTGTATATCTCTTACTTCCTCTGTAATTCTCCACACCAACCAATTAGGAGTTTGGCTGTACACAATTTAAAAAATATTGCAGCTGATGCTTGGAATAAAATCTGAAAGAAATATATTCAGTGGCAAAAAATCTCTCTGAATGACACTCTACATAATGGATTAGATTAAGTATTATGAAGGACAGCCTTTCAATTTTGTGGTTTCATTTCTGAGTTAATCACTCTTGGAATAAGACACCTGACATCTGTACTTTGCTTTTTGTTTCAAATGTGCCCATATTAATGTCTATGAAATATTTCAGATTGAAAATGAGATTTCAAGGAAGTATTTCACTAGCAGGGAGTAATGTTCTCTTTGAATTGCATCCAAAGCCACAGTGTTTCATTCTTTTACTAACTTTTTATCATATAATTTGTTTTTCTAATTATAGCCAAAATACTTTATTTATTTTTTCTTTTTTTAATTGTACTTTAGGTGCAAATTTACAGAGCAGAGTTTTGCTTTTGCCCGACTCTACTGCAATCTCTGCCTCCCACATATCTCCAACTCAGGATGGGTGGGGTCTTATGCCCAAACCCTCATTCTGTGTACATTTGGTTTCACTCCCAATTACCATCCGTAACCCTAAACCCAGTCTCCTCCCCTTCTTTTCCAGTAACCACCCCCAACCCATGCCCCTCACAGTTATGCACTCCTGTGTGTCCTGCATTTCCTCCATGTGAATGTTGCCCCTCTGGTGCCCTGTGGTCGATTGCTCCAAGGGATGCATCTCCATAGAGTATGTGGGAGCGTCACTCAGGGTTGAGTGGTCTGCATGTACATCTTTTTACTATTGGGCTGAGAGCCAGCCCCTGGGAGTGAGTTTTATTCCAGGCCCGAAGTGTATCCCAAGGCCATACTCTTGGGGGTCCCACCAGACTCCATCCAACTAGTAATTCTAATCATTATTGTACTTTTGGATTTTGTTCCATGTTTTCCCTCCCACTCTATCCAGGATCTCCAGTTTTGATCCCTTCCCAAGTGGTATAGCCAAAATATTTTAATAACCAGGATCAACCTTACTCAGTTTTTCAAGAAAAACTTTTATGGAAGCAAAACCTTCTGAAGAAATGATGTAGGCATGTCTACGTTAATATCATCACCGTTTCTTCTAGATGGAGTACACAGGACAACTCAATACCTATGTATATTTTTGAGTTACCAAATAGTTGTCCATTTATTTAAGCGGTATGACCATTAGAAGCAAAACTTAATTTTTTCAGTTGAAAAGAACTTTGCCCTTACTTTATCAACCCAATTACTCTACTCAGTAAGAATTACATCATTTGCCATTTTAAAAGGTCTTTGTGAGTTTGTGTTTTGTTTCAATTATCTACTGCTGCCTATCAATATACCTCAAAACTTAATTTTTTAAACCAATGCTATTTCTGGAGTGATGAGGCCTTGCTAAACACTTACTGTACAAAAGCATTTTGGTACTGATATCTGGATATAGTTCTTGTTATTATCTTCCACACCTTATAGCTCACTATCTTTCCTTCTTGATATTAAATATTTGGCTGGGATATAATTTGGGCTATTTAAAAATAGGTTCCTAATGTATGCAATTAATTCTAGCATGTGCTGGACAATTAAAAGATTCCTCTGTGTACGGATGTTAAAACTGAGGTAGGTGTTCGTGTTAGTGGAGGAAGACTGTGTCCGCAATCTGGAGGGCTCTTCTGGAGCTTTAGGCTCCTAAGCTCTCTTCACCTCCCCACTGACTGTCCCCTGATGAGTGGGAGTAGTGGGCAGTGGCTTATTTGATTGTTTCCTCTGGAAAACGGGTGGGAAGAATAAACAAGGCAAGCTCCACCCACCTAATCACACATCCCCTTGCGAACTGATTTGTCCACAAGGAACATGGGTTAAGATTTCTCCTCCAAGCCCAATGTTTTACAGGGCATATCATGTGAGAGAAGGTCTCCGGAAACCACCACTAACTATGAGCAAGTGGGCAAATATCAAATTCTGGTATTTAGTATTGTTGTTGTTGTTATTGTTGTTACGTGCCGTCGAGTCGGCCCCGACTCGATTTCCAAGGCAGTATCACTACGGAAGTAGGATTGCCCAACCTTCCTTCCGAGGAGTGGCTGGTGGGTTTGAACCGCCAGCCTTCTGGTTAGCAGTCAAGTGCTTTAGCCACTATGCTACCAGAGCTCCTATATGAAGCACAAAACCATTCTCCAATATTATTTTTATCAGTACAGATGTGATATTTGATCTACTATCTACAGACTCCTTCATCTTTTTTTTTTTCAATGAATTCACACCTTGGGAAGAGAAGAAGAATGCTATTTATTTAATCCTCAACAATGCTTTCTCCTCCTCCTCCTCTTCATCATTATCATCATCAAAAATGATTTACTGAGCACTTGCTACACACCAGGTATTGGATCATGCACTTTTTGTGCATTATTTTACCTCATCTAACTATGATAAAGGTCAAAGAAACTGCACAATATAATTGGTGCTTTGCTGTTGTTTCTGTAATCCCTCAGTGCAAACAGTTAGCACTTAGCTGCTAATCGAAAGGGTGACGGTCTGAGTCCACCCACAGGCTCCTCAGAAGAAAACCCTTGCAAGTACTTCCAAAAAGCAGCCACTGGAATTCCTTTGGCTTTGGGGTGGTTTTACCCTGAGACACATGTGGAGTTGCCAAGCTGGAATTCGCTTGATGGCAACTGCTTGGTTGGTAGTTGTTTCCACGGCTGTCACCATTAATTCCTCCCCTCCTTGTATGTACACATCTCTCCACAAATCAAGAGGTAGGATCTATTTTCCCTCCCATTGAATCTAGGCTAGTTATGACTTGAGCTGACAACAGAATGCAGCAAAACTGATGTTCTGGCCCTCTAAGGCCAGGCCTTAAGGGGCCTGGAAGCTTCTATTTCCTTTGTCTGGAAAAAAGAAGAGAGCTCCCTATAATAAAAGTCTGGAGAGATAATGCCCTCATGGAGGAACACAAGTGTCAAACATGTGAGTGAAGCCTTCTTGGACCTTGCAGCCCAGCCTAGCTTAGCCCAGGAACCAGGTGAATGCAGTTCAATGAGTGGGCTCCACTCAATTTACTCTGGACTATAACACCTACTCATCCAAGCCCTGCCTGAATCTCCAACCAAAAGAATTATGAAAAATAAATTATTGCTGTTTTAAGACACTAAATTTTGGGGTGGATTGATATACAGCAACAAGTGACTAGACCAGAAATAAAATACAAACTTCCAAAACCAAACCAAACCCACTGCCATCAAGTTGATTCTGACTTACAGGGACCCTAAGGAGCCCTGGTGGTGCACTGCTTAAGGTATTTGACTGCTAACAGAAGGTTGGCAGTTCAAATCCACCAGCCACTCTGTAGAAGGAAGACGGGGCAATCTACTTCTGTAAAAATTTACTGCCTCATGCTCACTTTGGCATCACATATACTAAAATTGGAATGATACAGAGACGATTAGCATGGCCCCTGCATAAGGATGACATGCAAATATGTGAAGTGTTCCACATTAAAAAAAAAAAAAAGATTTACCACCTCAAAAACCCAATGGGGGCTGCTATGAGTCGGAATCGACTCGATGACAGTGACTTTGGTGTTTTTTTTTTTTTTTAAATAGTGACCCTATAGAAAGAGCAGAACAGCTCCACAGGGTTTCCAAGGCTGTAAATCATTTTTGCCCAGAGTGGCTGGTGGGTTCAAACCATTCACATCTTGGTTCACAGCTGAATGCTTTAACCACTGTGCCACAAGAGCTCTCTACAAATTTCCAAGCACCTTTCAGAATTGCTAAACAACCAAAAACCCAAACTCACTGCCATGGAGTCAATTTCAACTCATAGCAACCCCTCCTTGGGTTTCCGAGGCAGTATCACTATGGAAGTAGATTGCTCCATCATCCTTCCGAGGAGTGGCTGGTGGGTTTGAACTTCCAGCCTTCTGATTAGCAGTCAAATGACTTAGGCACTATGCCACCAGAGCTCCTTTTAAAATGGCTAATGGTGTCAATTCTACCCTCTAATAAGAATTTTTTAAAATCTCTATGACTTATTTCAGTGCAAAGTCATGATCTAGTTGTATGTAGTGTATCAAGTGTCCAAGTCATGCTTTCTTTTGAATCTCATTCTAAAGGCATTACCATCAAGGAGCAAATGGTAATATATCACCTGAAGATATCAGCTCTGATCTTATTCAAAAGGATCAAAACATTTTGCTGAATAATAAAGACTATTTCTATTGCTGTGGGGTTCTTATCTTCACTTTGTCACATATTTGATTATGATATAGAATCATTTCCATGTGCTGGCTCCATTCCTTTCTCTAGGGTGCCTCCTAACTCCTCACTCTCACCCTCAAGTTGGCTTACATAACCCTTGTCACAGCGTCTCTTTAATGCACTTTCACATACTTAGTACAGCACTCCTCACAAATAGTATATTAAATATGCAAACTTCATGGGAGCAGAGTCCAGGTCTGCTTCATTTATTCCTGCATCTTAAGAAGCTAGAATACTAGCCCATATTGAGTTTCATGATATTTACTGGTTGAATAAGTGAATGTGCCTGTTTCCCAAGCTGGTTTACTGCTTCTTGGTGTTGAGTATCTGTTACCAATTCCATCCATCCTCTCCCTGGTCATGTAAAGGCTGAAAGCCTGGAAGTTCTCAGGTTTCCTTGTTGCTGTGGTCTAAGTGCAATCCTGGTTCTGGTAAATGGACACAACTGCATGAGATCTAGAAGGAAGGAGTCAAAGAAGCTCCTCTGATGCCTGTCATGGTGGCATGTTTCAGCAAATGGGAGTTTCTGCAGAAACTGGTTAGCTCCCCAGTAACCAGGGACCACTGGGATGGTAGAGTGGATTCTACAGTTTATTGCCCTCTGGGTGGAAGTTTTGGCAATATGACCTGAATGCATAGTAGCGCCTCTAACTTTTGTCCTCTAACTCTTTAAATAATTTTTGTAAGCATCTAATTCCTTGAAATATCTGGAGTGGTTTTTGTTTTACTATGGAATTCTAACTGCTCTGGTGGCAAACTGCCTAAGGCATTTGACTGCTAATCAGAAGCTGGAGGTTCAAACCCACCAGCCACTCCGCATAAGACTGGACAATCTGCTTCCATAAAGATTTACTGCCTTGGAAACCCAAAGGGTGTCGCCATCAGTTGGAATCGACTAGATGGCAGTGAGTTTGATTTTTGGAGTTTGGATGCCTCTATAGACTGCTCTCCTTGAGGGCAGGAAATGCCTTATTTTTAATTTGCATACCCACACCTACACAGTGACTGGATCTGATTCCAAGGATAATAATAAACATTTATCTGATGTTTACCAAGGGCCTCACACTGTTCTAAGTGCTTTACATCTATTACCATATTCAATGTACTCCACAACCCTGTGAGGCAGGTGCTACATATGTGCTCATTTCACAGATTAGGAAACAAACACAAAGAGATTAAGAAACTTCCACAAGGGATCACAGCATTAAATGGTAGATTCGGGACTTAAGCCCAAGCAGTTTGGCTCCAAAATCTGCAATGTACCCAACACAGTTTCTTGCCTGAATAATACTCACTCAAGGATGTGGAAGACACAATGCCCTGAAATTTTAGAACTCACTTACTTCTTATAAATTTCTATATACATTTACAATAAAACAGCAGCCCAATATCCTCTCCCTTTAAGATTCTTAATTTTTAAAGAAGTTCTTGGGATATCAAATTAGCTATTAGGGTGTGTGTGTTTGTGTGTGTGTGTGTGTGTGTTTGCTGTGCATAACTTTTTTTTTTTTTCCAGTTACTCATTAAAGAAATAGGGAGCCATGGAAATAATGAGCAGTGTAGGAACACACGAAGGCCAAAGGTGAAAACTACTGACCTGAGTTTTCACATGATTTTTTGATGTCTATTTGTCCACTTCTTGCAGGAAAACAATCTAAAGCAGAGTCATGGGGGGCAGCAGTGGTGCCTGTGCACACAAATCAATGAAAAGTATTTCTCTCTTTCCTGTGGCTTCTACAAAAAGGAGAAGAGCTGTTCCCACTGAGCACCCAAAGGTGTAGAAAGAAAGAGAGAAGACGCACAGACACACGGAGAAACGGCATCTAAGAAAACATTGGCCCAAGCGTCTGCTCATCTGTGCTGTGGCAACCCTTAAAGATGATCACTGCATAAATCTGGTGGGCGTAAAATGGCCAAAGACAGGTGTGAGGTTTCTATTTTTCTGCCCTCCAGATTTACATGTGGCGGGGGATCCCCTAGCATAGTAGCCCTACACAGTTCAACCTGTTCCCCAGGGTAAGTTGTTGTTGTTATGTGCCGTCGAGTCAGCCCTGACTCATAGTGACCCCTCCTTGGGTTTCCGAGGCAGTATCACTACGGAAGTAGGATTGCCCAACCTTCCTTCCGAGGAGGGCTGGTGGGTTTGAACCGCCAGCCTTCTGGTTAGCAGTCAAGTGCCTTAGCCACTATGCTACCAGAGCTGAGCAACATCTTAAACTACTAGATGCATTTGAATGGAAAAATCTAAGCATAAATAGTCCAGCTCCTCCTAAGAAACCTACTCCTCTGTGTCTTAAATTTTACAGGACCAAACTCTGTCCATACCGGGGGAAGGAAGGGGAGTCCCCATCCATTGCCGACAGTATCTGGGAGGGTTATCTGTTGTTGTTTTTGGGCGCTGTCGAGTCAGTTTCCACTCACAGTGACCCTGCGGGATAGAGGAGAACTGTCTATAGCAAGCTTTTAAGGCTGTGATCTTTACGAGAACACATTGCCAGGTATTTTCTCTCACAGAACCACTGGTGGGTTATAACCGTGTAGGCATTAGCATTTGAGTGTTTAACCACTGCTCTATCAGGGCTCCTTTCTGGAAGGGTAAATCTGTGTAGTTCTGAGGTCCAGTCTTGGGAAGTCCATGTGCTTAGAGTTAAAAGCTACATTCATTAATAAAGGCTCGCATCCTTTACCTGCAATCCCAAAATCTCCAAACCATGCAGGCCCACTTAACTAGCAACAAAACCTTGTGTTACCTGACTCACTAGTGGCAAAACTTGACCTGATCTAGCATGAAGCTACTTACTAAGCTTCATTATTTCACTTAGTTTTGTTGTCTGATACAGTAGCCATTAGCCATATGTGACTACATTAAGGTTAAATAAAATGAGAAAATCATGTTCTCAGTCACCCTAGCCACTCAAGAGTCACATGAGACTAGAGCTAGAATATTGGCGGCACAGATCAAAACATTTCCAGTATTGCAGAAAGTTCTATTGTACAGCACTGACTTGGAATAAAGTTATGTTTCATTCATTAATATTAGTGTTTGACCATGGGGTGTTACCATAGATCCTACACAATAAATGTTATGCGTACCATTTTACCCCCAAAATGGAAACAACTGGAATTCCAAAACCACATCTGGCCAGACGATTAAGCCTTAATTTTATCAGTGGTAAAGTGATATTTCGGTCTTCTGCTTTTGACTTTTCTTTGCTCTAAATTAGTTAAGAATCAAGGCTGAGAGGTGGGGCATTATTTATTCCCCCACCCCCACCCCCCCCCCCCCGTCAAGCCCCAGTAATAGGGTAGAGAGTCATGCAGGCTCCTCTCTCCATAATCATGGAACATTCTGAGTAATCGCAGTAGAGAGAGAATTTCATGTGTTTTAAAATCACTATTCCAAGGAAATACAAGTGCCGTTCTGGCAGAGACAGTGACAAAATGACTAGAAAACTTCCAAGGATTAATGAAGATGCCACAGAGGAGATGAATATGTTGACGGGACTACGTGAAGTCCAAGGCTCATCCATTTAAGAGAATCTAGAACAATGTCAGGAGTTCTGATGGTGCAGTGCCTAAGGCATCTGACTGCTAACCAGAAGGCTGGCAATTCACACCCACCAGCCACTCCTCTGAAGGAAGACTGGGCAATCTACTTCCTAGAGATAAGGCCATGGAAACCCAAGGAGGGGTCACTATGAGTCGTCATCAACTTGAGGACGGCAGTGATTTTGTTTCTTCGAGGACAACATCATTGCCTCCCACACACTAGTTTTTTTTCAGTACCTTCCATATGGTGGGGATTGGTCAGATGTAGATAGATTTATGGATAGGAACATGTTCACTACTGTCCACACATTCTGAATATCCTTCAATGGCCCTACAGCTACCTTTTGGTGGGAGCAACAGAGATCAGGGCAGCCATGTTCTTTTCCTGTTACTCAGTATCTTTTGGCTTTCAGAACTGAACCACCTATAGGTGATATCCAGCTTATTCTCTTGTCCATGTGGGTATGTACTTCACTGGCACAGTAGCCTAGGCTGGCCAAATAGTACCAACAGGGGTGTTCTGAGTGTCTACTTCACTCTGTTATGTGAATTCAGGCAAGTAGCTCAACCTCATGCAGCCTCAGTTTTTTCACCTGTAAAATAGGGAGAACAGTCCTTGCTCCATTACCCTCACAGGGTTGTTTTGAGGATGAAAATAAAAATGAAAATATTGAATGAGCACTATATGGCAAAGTCATTTTTCCACTCTACAAACAGGTATTATCTTTTATTATTGGAAGAGAAATTCCATACAAGACTTTTAAAGCAGTAGGTATTAAAACAATAAGTGAAGCCTTGCTGAATTCTTAGTATTGTTGTGAGTTTAACACAAACAAGCTTTTATTTATAACATAAATTGGATTTCCAGTTGCAAAGGAAAGCATGAGATAATATTGTTTGTCTCAGTTTAACAGTGGAAACGCTCTTTAGTATTGGGCAGAAATCTAATACTGGATCATATCAGAACACAACCATTTGCCTTCTGAGACTGCATCCAGAAAGACCCCGCTATAAATGGCTGCCTCTGACACAGAGCATTTACCAAGATTGAAAAGCTTCACAAACAGATGATAAAAACAACGCCCAATGCCTTCATCCCTGTCAATATACCCTGTCTCTCCACTTTTGATGAATTGAGAGGGCCTGCCCCTATTGACACTTCCCAGGTAAGCTTCATGTTTCTGAGTTTTGGAGCTCAATGTGGGAGCTGCTCAGAAGAAACAGTAGCCAGAAGACATGGCTGGCTACTCCCTCCTGTCTGCTTTCCTAGGATTAATGGAGACTGAAGCTTTTATTTCAAGAAACTAGAGAATTTGCCAAATCACATATTTTTGCCCATTTAGGTAATTCGATGTTAAGCTAACTCAATATAAATTCATTATCATCAATTTGTGTCCTCTAAATTTCAAATTTAAACCAAGGGAAAATTAACTAGCAATGATGATATTAACAGACTTTTTTTCACTCTATTTTAGAAGCAACAGAGTTAAAGAAAATGATAGCTGGCTTTCCATCAGCACATTTAAATACTTTTCATAACACATTTTTGAAGCTCAGGAAAATTGAAATTTTAAAGGCTAATTAAACATTTTCTACCAACTCTCTCCTACTTTAAAATGTTTAGTAATTTTTTTTTGAAAAATAACAAAAACTAAGTTGCAGATTTCCTTAAATACTGGAAGCTGCATAAGATGTTTTCTTTTTCCGTGATGTTGTTGCTAGTTTCCATCCAGTCAATTCCAACTCCCATTTAGGTAAAAATCTTAGAAGACAGTTAAGGTAAACTTACTGTTTGAAGTACACCATAGTTACGCTGGGCTCAAACACAAACAATTATAGGATGCTACAGGGCCCGGCAGTGCTTTGTTCCGTTGTACAGAACCAGAACTGACCCATAGCACCCAACTTCAACGTTGCCTAAAAACTCCCTTCATTATTCAATTCTCTTGAAGTGAGATGGATAGTGATAAAAGGAGGGTTATGTTCTCCCTCAAGAGCATATAACTAAACCTACTGCCATCTAGTTGATTCTGACTTAGAGCAACCCTATAGGACAGAGCAGAACTGCCCCATAGTGTTTCCAAGGCTGTAAATCATTACCCAAGCAACTGCCTCATCCTTCTCCCAAGGAACTCAAACCCGTGACCTTTCCGTTAGCAATCTAATGCCTTAACCACCTAACCAACAGAGCTCCTTCCAAAAGTAAATAGTTCTTCCAAAATTAATGTGTATGGCTCATTTCATTGTCTCCCTGTCATAATGTGAGTGCAGTTATTTTTGTTGCTCTTCTGGAACGTCTTTTCTTTCACAAGCAACCAGAGTCTTGAGTTTTCCCATGAGGATTCTAACCAAGCACTAAGCACAAACTTTCTGGTTATTTTTTCTGTACTTTTTTTTGGGGGTGGGGGGCGCAAGACTTGTTAGAGTGCAGGAAAAAGGAAGATTAGTCTTGGATCTCTTGCCTCTATTTCGGTCTGTTGTAAACTCATGTTACAATTGAACTTTTTTTTTTTTTTTTTAACTAGAGGAGCGCAGTTCCTCCAGTTTTATCCAGCCCCTAGTCAACTACATCCTACTTTTCACACATTGCAAATGAAAGTTAACGTTCAGGAGTGAGAACTGAAAGACAGGAAGGCAGTAAGCATGCAGTGCACAGCGGCTGTGATTTGTAAATGCAATAAATCAACAAGTTTTCACCTGAGCGCCTACTAGGTGCCTGGCCTTCAGCAAGAACGGGATTCAGTAGGCCAAGTTCTTTCTAGAAAAGGGAGTTTAAGCTCGGGAATCCTACTGCGTAGATGAGCTCATCCTGACCACTCCACATCCCCGCTGGGCGGAGCGCCAGCCTGTCCCGGGACCCTACAGCCGGTTTCCACTTGACCTCGCCGGCCTTCGGTTAACAAGGGTCTCCTCCTCGCAAATGCAAGGGGTACCTTTGCACCCGCCAGAGACCAGTCTCAGGGAACCCCGCGCTGACCCCGCCGGGGTCGGAACAACGGACAAAGCAGGGGGCCCCCATTCACGAATCCACAGCAGAGACTAGAGCAGAGAACTACTATTTGCGTTTCCGATAACCTCTGAGAAGACACAGATAAAAGAAAGGGAAGGGGGGCAGGATGGAGCTTCTAGAAGTGCCTGCCAATTCCTCGGATATTTCTTGGCTTGACCTAGGGGAGAGGGCGAGAACTGGTATCCCAAGGGAGGTCACAGAGGATGAGATAAGGGGCGAATAAAAAGTGGTTCAAATGAAATTCCCACGCGCTCAGGGCAACCAGGGCTTCAGCTGGTGGAACGGAACGCTGAAGACGCCAAGTCTCATGGGGCTATGCAGGGGGCACACTCGCCGGTTCCTGCTGCGGGGACGGACAGAAGGGCAGACGGACAAGCCCAATAGAGCAACTTACCTTCAGGGTTGGCGCTGATGAAGACTCGGACGCTGCGGCCGGCAGGCACGAGGTGAGAAGGCAGGGCGGTGATGTTCCCGGAGAAAGCTGCCCGCCTGAGCGCAGAGTCCCGGGGACAGGGCAGCTTGGTGCCCGCTCCGACCGGCCACATCGCCCTTTGGGAGGAACAGCCGCCGCCGGCGCCACCTCCTCCTCCTACTCTTCAGGTTCCTACCCGCGGCCCCGCGGAACTGTTTGATCGAATCCCGCAGGCAGCGTGCCTCAGAGCCGTTCCGAGCCCGAGGCGCCGCCGGCGAGCTCCTTGGAGCGCACCACCGACCAGCAAGGAGGTGCCATACGGCCCCGCGGGCCACTGTCGCCGCCGCCCTCTGCTCCTCTCGGTGTCCGCCTTGGCTTGCTGCAGGGGCTTAGCGCTGCAGCTGGCGGGAGCTGGAGGTCAGCGCGGCGGCAGCTAAGCGCGCGGCACCCGTTTGCGCCGACAAGCGCCCGCGCCGGCCGCAGAACCCAAGGCCATCTCCCCGCCCGCGCCTTCCTCGGGAGGAGGGGGCTGCCAGGTGGCGAGGACTGAGTGGGCGAGGAGAGAAGACCAAACTTTATTTGCGAAGGGCGTCCGAGTTTATCTGCAGGTGCTGGGCGCGGATAGCCGCGCCGCCCCGCCTCCAGCGCAGCGCCTAGATAACTGGCGGCTTTAAAGAGCGGCGCGGATGAGGGGGGCCTAGGGCTTCTGAGCAGCCCAGGTGCCTCTCAGCCTCCCCTGGGGACAAACCTGAGCGTTAGTGGCTGCCTCCTTGGTGAAAAACAATCAATAAATTAGCCCCAGATTCACGCTGCTCCCTCTCCAAATCTCCTAAAGGTCAAACAAGCCCTTAGCATTTTCGAGAATCCTCGCGTGCAAGCGTTTGTGTCTTTTGCTGATGGGCAGAGAATCCGGCCTCAAAGTTAAATGCACGCCCTGAGACCGGATCTGAACCCTGAAAAGTCGGGACTGAGTCGGGGGTCCTGGAGGGAGGGTCGCCGTCGCCCTGTCTCTCGTGGCCAAGGGGGCTGCGTCCTGCCGCTCCGCTCACTCCTCCCTCCCGGTCAAGCCGGGTTTTTATAGCCAAGCGGTGTCTCTCACGTGCTTCTCGCCGCGTGGTCTGAGAGCTTTCCTGGAGCGAGTCTCTGCGGGGAGCCCTCCGGGGCCTCTAAGGCTCCCTAGTGTTCTTTCTGCCCCCGCTGAGGCGCGTTCCCTGGCCGTTCCGCCAGGCGCGGCGGCTCTGGGCCCGCGGGCCACCAGAATGCCTGGAGCCCCAAGCCGCCCAGGGCGCGCCTGGGCCCGCCTGGAGCTGGGCTCCCAGGAGCGCCGCCCCGCGCAACGTCTCGCAAGGCGGGACGTGAGAGGGCTCAGAGTTGGTCTTGACCCATGGCCGCTTGTGTTACACTCCAGTCGCTTTTCTAAATCCGTGCAAAGCGTGTGTCAGCTCCTCCTGACATTGATCAAGGGTGGTCAAAGCAGACGCGGGACTGTGCGACCTGGGGTCTGGCTTCAAGGTGGAACGTGTGGGGGACCTGGGTGATTTGAGATGCATAGGGACTCAGAGTTGAAAGTGCCATCTCCGGGCCACACCCCTCTGCAGACATGGAAATACTTCAAATCCCTGGACAAGAAGGAAGATCTCAGAGCAATGGAAGTGTGACTGTGTTGTGTCTGTCTGGCTGTCAGGAAAAGGGCGGAGAGTGGGGGCAGTACTGGAAACTTTAACCAGAACCTTGATGGGGGTCTCTAAACAGCCCCAATCTGAGCTTTAGGGCAGGAACACCTCTTTCTTAGGAAGAAAGAACCGCTTTTCCAAATCCTTGAGACTGGAGGGAGTGGGTGAGCACACCTAAGGCCAGTTTAGCTACCAAGTTTAGTTACCTGCCTGGGGCTCCTACTCTAGGCATTCCCTGGCCTCCTCCAGACCTGCACTTCCTCTGGGTCCTGCTGGTGGCAGTGAAGTCCTATAGACTGTTGTTTGTTTTGTTACCCCACCCCACCTCCAGCACACATTTTCTGGGGTAATCTCTTTGGAAGTGTTGGGTCTCTAGGTTTTTAAGGCTGCCTTTTCTAGGGTGGTGCAAAGTTAAGCACTTGTCTGCTAGAGATGGGCAGTTGAAGTGCCCCAGAGGCCATCACCTGGCAACCTGTTTCAAAAAAATCAGCTACCAAAAACTCCAGGCAGCACCCTTCTACTCTGACACATGAGGGGCCACCGTGAATCAGGAATCTACTCCACCACAACTGTTCTGATTTTTGGTTTACTCCACGCCAGAGAAGCCGGGGGCCAGACAGCAGTTCTTTGTGATGTTTTGATGCAACCCACAAAGCTCTGAACACGCCCAGGTATTTGTTCAGTTAATTCCCTTTAGCAAATTGCCTCCTCCCTTTTTTCAACCTCATCGCTCTCAGATGAGAACCTTCACCAGCAGGGAGGGGTCTCTAAAAGATCCTCTGGGTCCCAGGAGGTATAGACTGGGTGCTCAGGAACAGGTTACAAATATTGCAGCACCCTATTTGCAGTATCATCCTTTATGAATATACGGTATCTATTAGTGGAGGTTTTTGTTTGTTTGTTTGTTTGTTTGTTTGAGAAGGAAGCCAGGGCCACTTTGTGCCTGATCCCAATACAGTATTGCTTGTGAGGGACTGATCAGGAGTCCCCAGATTGTCAAGGACTTACTTTCCATGCTTTCTTGTTTTCCACCTATTTATTTGTTTATTGCTCTGTTAAAATGGGATTAGCGTTTGTGTTCTCTGACCTCTGCCTCGGATCTCAAAGTGTTGCACTTTCTTAGGATGACTGGGATTCTGGCAGCCTCTATAACCTAATTAATTGTTCTAAACAGGCTGAAGTTTAGCATCTGCCAGTGTCACTGCAGACGAAGGCTGCAGAGGAGAGAGAATTTCAATTGTCTGTGGGATCGTGCTTTTGTATGGCCAGCCTTGCTTCAGGTAGAACAGGCTGCTGTCTTTGGGGTACCAGAGAGGACTCAATCGCTCATCTCCTGCATCCCCACTTTGACAACCTCCTTCTTCTTCCATCCTGTTTCTTGCTGATATCCTAAAACTAGAGAATCATTTGTTAAAACTCATATGGCATAAGAGAAGGGTTACCCATGGTGTTAACACTCTAAACAAAAACAAACTCACTGCCATGGAGTTGATTTCAACTCGTAGTGACCCCCTTTGGGTTGCTGAGGCAGTAAATCTTTACGGAAGTAGATTGCCCAGTCTACCTTCCATGGAGTGGCTGGTGGGTTTGAACTGCCAGTCTTCTGCTTAGCAGTCAATTGCCTTAGGCACTATGCCACCAGAGTTCCTTAACACCCTGTTATAAATTAATTAGACTTTATTTCCTAACATCAGGAACTTCTGGTTACGCAGGAGAAAGAAACAAAGAAGACTGCGAAGAGAAACAGAAAGGGAAGGAGAGGCATACCTGGGGAAAGAAGGTCCTGAATTAAAATGTGAAGTCTTTATTTTTATATCTGTTTAAAACATTTTATAAACATTCTCTTCAAGAGATATTAAAAAGTATAGCTATTAGGCCCACTTTACACAAAACAAAACCAAGGCTCAAAAAAGTGAAGTGACCAGCCAAGGTCTCATATCTACTTCATAATAGAGTGGGCCATGTCCCAGTTCTCAGTGCAACACCCAAAACCCAAACCCACTGATTCTAACTCATAGCCACCTTATAGGACTGAGTAGAACTTACCCATACGGTTTTCCAAGGGTATAAATCTTTACAGAAGCAGACTGCCACATCTTTCTCCTGCAGCGTGGCTGGTGAATTCAAACTGCCACCTTTTGCTAAGCAGAAGAACACTTGAACCCCTGCACGACCAGGGGCTCCTTTATTGCCACACATCATCTCCGTTTTTCTACCTGGCCTTGGCTAACATCTTTTGTAACATGGAAAACAGATGCTCAGCCCTGTGCTCACAAACGTGAAAGGCTGGTTATTGCTTATGCTTTCCAGATAGGAAAGATGATCTCAGTCCGCAAGATAGCACAGGACTTGACTCTTCCAACTTCTAGGATGGAGCTTGGATGACAGAGACTTCCAAATTTCCTGTCTGCTTCAGGTACTGCTCTTATGAGATTGCAGGTAAATCTATACTATCCTTGAAGTGGCCTGACCATCTTTTCAGGAAGGACCAGTCCCTAGAGAAAGACATTGTGCTTGGTAAAGTAGAGAATTGTTGAAAAAGAGGAAGACCCTCAACGAGATGGGTTGACACAATGGCTTCAATAATGGGCTGAAACATAGCAATGCTTGTGAGGATGGCAAAAAACTAGCCAATGTTTCATTTTGTTGTACATAGGGTTGCTATGAGTCAAAACTGGCTCGATGGTACTTAACGACAAAAACATTCACAATGGAGCCCTAATGGCACACAGGTTAAGGACTTGGTTGCTAACTGAAAGGTTGGAGGTTTGAACACACCCAGAGGTCCATGTGAAAAAGATATGGCAATCTTCTCCCATAAAGATTAACCAAAAACCAAACCCACTGCCATAGAATCGTATCTGACTCATAGCAACCCCTCCTTGGGTTTCTGAGGCAGTATCACTACGGAAGTAGATTGCCCAACCTTTCTTCTGAGGAGTGGCTGGTGGGTTTGAACCACCAGCCTTCTGGTTAGTTGTCAAATGCCTTAGGCACTATGCTACCACAGCCTCAGAAACTCTATGAGGCAGTTCTTCTTTCTCCTGTAGTGGTGCTATGAGTCAGAATTGACTCAATGGCAATGAGTTTGGTTTGGGTTTATTCATAGTGGCTCTCTGATTTGGGTAAATATTTGAGCCTACTTTGCTACTATGATAAAATGGAGTATTCAGAGCCATTCAAGCCAGGACTTCATTTCCCAAAGTTCCAGCTAAGGATATAAGCTAGACCATCAGGAAACCATTTACTGTTTAGAAAGTGGAAATTTTCAGTCTATGTGAGAATTTGTCAGCATAACAATTTGCCGACAGAGATGGTTGATTCAGAGGTGTCTGCAGCATGATAGAATTCACAGCAGCTTAGTTTTAAATAAAGTTACACCTTTCTGAAATCGCTATCTGATGGTTTCATGACTCAGAAATTCTAACTTTATATCCTCCCCCTCTCAAATCTGTTTAATGTATTTTTTGATCAGTCTTCTAAATACTTGCATTGTTGTGAACTATGCATAGTAGCAAGAAATAAGAAAGATTTTTAATAGAAATCTGTAGATTTGCTTCATATTTCTAAATTAAAGCTTTATTTTCATTTTATGATTGCAAAGTTGTTTTTCTTTCTTTTTGCTCTATTCTCATGCATTAATCTCAAATATTGCTGTTAGCTGCTGTCCAGGTAGCTCCAACTCATAGTGACCCCATATACGACAGAACAAAGCGTTGCCTGGTCTTGCTTGGTCCTCACGATCACAGCTATGCTCCAGGCCATTGGTGTGGCCACTGTGTATTTTGAGTGCCTTCTAACTTAAGGGACTCACCTGTTAGCACTATATCTGACAATATCCTGTTGTGATCTGTAGGGTTTTCTTTGGCTAATTTTCAAAAGTGAATAGCTAGGCCTTTCTTCCAACTCTGTCTTAGTTTAGAAACTCTGCTAAAATCTGTCCATCATGGATGTCCACCCCTGCTAGTATATGAAACACCAGTGGCATAGCTTCTAGCCTCGTAGCCACATGCAAACCACAATACAATAAACTGAGATTAATATTATGAGAATAGAAAACAAATGCTATCATAAAATAAAAGCATTTAATTTAGAAAAATAATAAATTATTTTCCCTCTTATTACATCACTGACATTTATTTGGAGAATTGTCTTTTATAAAGGACTTTCATATATGTTAGCTCATTTAGATTTTTACCCTGTAAGGTAGATTCTGCATTAAGTGGATTTTCTACTCACATTCCTTTTCCTCAAAACAAAAAGCAGATAAAAAAATTGCAGTGGTACATTCAAGTTCACTCGTTAGTAGGTGGCAGATCCAATATCAAACCTAGATGTCTATGTAGCAAGTCTTACCTCATTTACATTATACCATACACTTGCCGATCATTTGGACAAATTGATGAGCATGGTTTGTACCTCTCTGGGAAATTTATACTAGTTGTTAGGCAAACCCAATCTTATAGGATAAAAAGTACTCTACTTGGAGCTCTGGTAGCATAGTACCTAATGCACTTACTTGACTGCTAACCAGAAGGCTGGCAGTTCAAACCCACCAGCCACTCCTTGCAAGAAAGGTTGGGCAATCTACTTCTGTAGCGATACCATCTCGGAAACCCAAGGAGGGGTCACTATGAGTTGGATCCGCCTCGACAGCACATAATAATAACAACAACTTGGAGGTCCAGGTTAGTTACATTGCCTATTTACACTGAATGTTATATTTTCTTGAACTCAGCTACATTCTGTATCCTTTCATCACACCAGTAACTCAGTTTTGCAGATAAGTAAAGAGACTCAAAGAGTTTCAATGACTTGTCCAAAGACAGATAGCTATAGATGGCAGAACTGGAATGTGAACCAGGTTTGTCTCTCCATCATAGTAGATGGAGTCTTTCCATTATGCAATGCTGAATCCATAATGCATAAGAGAAGAAAATCTTCCCCTTACACCCACCATTCTATACTAACACAGCCAAATATCTTAAATATCTTTTTACTACATCAATTATTGTATTTGTTTTCTCATTGTTTAAATATTTGTACTCAGCTAGAATTAACTCAGCTAGTATTAACATTGAATATGTTGACTTTACTTTTGTTTTGAAAATAATTAGATGGGACAAATTGTTTTATTTTACATTTTCCCTGCAAAAATTGAAGATAGATAATATTTCTGTAACAGCCTCTCTAAACCTGGAGCTCTGATAGCATAGTGCCTAAGGCACTTGACTGCTAACTAGAAGGCTGGTGCTTCAAATCCACCAGCCACTCCTCAAAAGGAAGGTTGGGCAATCTGCTTCCATAGTGATACCACCTCAGAAACCCAAGGAGGGGTGGCTATGAGTCGGGTCTGACTTGATGGCACATAGCAACAACAACATGGGTTCTATTTTCTAAAAGCAATTTTATGGTGTTCCCTTCATTCCTTTTCTTCTAGCTTTATATTTGCTATATGGTAGATTTTTTATCTATTTAAAAAACAATGAACCCATTTCATTCTTTTAGACTAGATTACTTAGATTCGCAATATGCACTTTCTTGGGATGTACTTCATAAATGTAAATTATCCTATTGCTTACATTTAGGAAACGATATGCAGAAATTGTTAAATCATTTACCTTTAGTTCAAGGAAGAGAATAGACAGTCCATTATGATGGCTTTGAAGTTTTGAGAAACATTTATAAATCAAATGTTTCAAAAACAGGTTAAAATTATTACCTTCATTATTATCATGATAAGTTTCAGTAGGTCATTCACTTTTGGGTATATTTTGAGAGCATTTGAAACTTAAGAGACATGAATTTTTCCCCCTTAAAAAAAGTTTTTTTCTAGTTGCCATCATGTTGATTCTGACTCATGGTGACCCCATGTGTGTCAAGAGTATGTTTTGGTTCTCTACTGCTGCTCTAACAGAAAATACCATAAATCAATGGCTTTAACAAGCAGGAATTTATTCTTCTACAGTTCAGGAGGCTAGAAATCGAAGTTCAAAGTGCCAGCTCTAGGGGATGGGTGAAGGCCCCTCGACCTGGTGCTTCAACTCTGCCTCTTACTCCTGGCCCACTTCAGCTGGAGGCTTCTCTTCTCTTAACTCAAGCAACTATTGGCTGCTGAAGCTGACAAACCCAGGTTGACAAGTAAAATGGCACAGTCCCCAAATTATCAAACAATATGGCAAGCCACTAGTTCAAGTCCAGAAACAGTCTCAAGATCAGAAGACAACATGGCAGGACTACTCAGATGTAGTCTTGGCTAAATGCAGATCCACATGTGCCCAAAAGTGCAGAGACCTTTCTCAAGTCTTCTTCTTATATATTGGAAGCTGACCACATCCCTAAGGCAGCTACTCAGCTGCTCACAGTAGATTCCACCAGGGAGTTGATTACTAGTCTCAGCGTGAGGAATAACTACACTTAGCTGCCCGGCCACTCAAAACCAGGCCCAGCCAAGTTGACGCGTAACTTTAACTGCCACAGAGTAGAATAATGCTCTAATGGGTTTTCAGTGGCTGTCACCTTTCAGAGGAAGATTACCAGGTCTTTCTTCTGAGACCTCTCTGGGTAGACTCAAACTACTAACATTTTAATAGCCAACCACTTAACTTACACCACCCAGGTCATCAAAATATAGAATGTAGCTTTTTATTGTAAAACATAATTGTGGACATTATAGAAAAGATATGGAATATAGATCAACTTGTACATTAGTTAAAGTTTGTTGGTGGTAAATAACTGAAATCAACAAGGAATTTCTTCTAAGAATACTGGAATTTATCACAAAATTCCATCTTAAGAGAAACTGGAACCAATAATTGGATAGTCCTTTGGAAAAAGAACATTATTTTTTTCCATGTTTTACCTCTGATTCTCTCTCAGCATCACAAATATGTGTTTCTGTCTCTTTTCTCTTTTTCTCTCATATACACACAACACATAAATACATTTTTATTTGGTATCCAGTACTCATAATGGGATATGTTCAACCCACAGCTCAGACCACATGAGAAAGCTGAACAACTCTTTGTTGAAATCTTTTTTATAAGTTAGTAGGTAGCAAATAAATTGAATAAATATACTTTTTTGCTAGTTTTAAGCTGATGTTTATGGATCTACTTTTCTTCAAGGTTTACCTGAACACTAAATTCGAATTGTGAAAGTTTATCCCAGGAAGTGGTGGAAAATTATCTAAATTCTTTTTCTTATTCTGCTATCAAATATAATTGCCATGTACTCCTTCTTAGTGAGAAGATTGTGGTGTTGCTTCAAACCAACCATTCCTTGGAAACACTTCTATTATTATTTCCTAGGCAATACAAGTGATTTTTTGATGACTTAAACACTATTTTCTGGGTTGCAAGTTACTAGGAAGCAAAACTAAATAGGAATTAATAAGTCAAAATAGAATTTTACAATTTTCTCTGCATAATTGTGTTAGTAAAGATGTGATAATAAAATTTGCTGAACATAATTCAATGAATGTCTAAACAAGCCTTGAAAATCAAATGATATCACACACACATGCAAACATATTATGTATGTGTATATAAATATATGTTGTATACTTTGTTGTTGTGTGCCACTGGGTATGACAGAATAGAACTGCCCCACAGGGCATTCTAGGAGTAGATTGCCAAATCTTTTCTCCCATGAGACAGCTAGTAGGTTTGAACTGCTGACCTTCTGGGTAACAGGCAAGTGCTTAATTATTGTACTACAAGGGCTGCTCCTCCTACCCCCTTCTCTCTATATATATTTGTATCTATAGCCATCTATTTATGTTGTTTCACTGGTATTCATAAGGTTTCCAGTGGCCAATTTTTTTCAGAAATGGATGGCCCTGTCCTTTTTCTTAGTCTGTCTTAGTCTGGAAGCTCCACTGAAACCTGTCCACTATGGGTGACCCTGCTCTTATTTGAAATATTGGTGGCATGGCTTTTGGGATCATTGCAATGCATAAGCCACCACAGTATGACAAACTGACAATATGTTATTGTTGTTAGGTACCGTTGAATCAGTTCTAACCCATAGTGACCCTCAGTATAAGAGAATGAAACACTGCTCAGTCTTGTACCATCTTCACAATGGTTGCTAAATTTGAGACCACATTTGCAACTACTGTGCCAATTCATATCATTGAAGGTCTTCTTTTTCACTGACCCATTACTTTCTTAACTATGATGTCCTTCTCCAGGGACTGGTTCCTTCAGGAACATATCTGAAGTATGTGAGACAAGGTCTCACTATCCTTGCTTCTAAGGAGCATTCCGTTCATACCTCCAAGACAGAGTTTTCATTCTTCTGGCAGTGGTGTAGTGCCTAAGCATTTGACTGCTAACCAGAAGGCTGGAGGTTTAAACCCACCAACCACTCCTTGGAAGGAAGATTGGGCAATCTACTTCCATAGATACCACCTCAGAAACCCAAGGAGGGGTCGCTATGAGTTGGGATCTACTTGACAGGGAGTTCGGTTTGGTTTTGGCAGTATATTCAATATTCTTCACCAATACCGTAATTCAAATGCATCATTTCTTCTTTGATCTTCTTTTTATATTGTTAAGCTTTTACATGCATATGCAATGATTGAAAAGACCATGGCTTGGGCCAGACAACCTTTGTCATCAAATTCACATCTTTGCTTTTTAACACTTTAGAGAGGTCTTTTATGACAGATCTGCCCGAGGCAATATATTGTTTGATTGCTTTACCATTGCTTCCATGGGTGTTGCTGTGGAGTGAATTGCTTTTATGTGGCTCTTGTAGGCATGGCCTCATAATTCCTATAAAATAATTAGGTGAGGCTATGCAAATAAGGTCTTAAAATTTTTGCCCAGATTGGCTGAGATAAGCAAATTAGGTGTCTGCGGCCCACCAAGGGGATTGATTAGTTTTGCCATCCCACTAGGCTTAAAAAGAGCCAATTCCAGTGGTTCAGGGGGCACTTGGCTTACTTCAAGAAGAAGAGCTGGGAGTGGAGTGCATTCTTTGGACCCAAGATCTCTGCACTGAGAACCTCCCACACCCAGGAGACAGAGAGTTGTAACACTGGAGTTGGCAGCAGCATGAGAATGACAGATAGTTGCAGTGGGTTTGTTGATTCATGAAGTGAAAGAAGTGTGTGTCATTGGGCCAGAGGCTTTATGTCAGAGTGGTGTGCTCTAGGGACTTATTGGTGAGCTAAAGAGATACATTACCTACTCAAGCAGGGCAGAGGCCAACTAACCAGGCCCAGCAACAGAGGCATGATGGAGAAGCTGTCCTGATTGAAGAACTGTATCTTGAGTTGTTCTTGTTACTTCCAAGTTGATCCTATCCTGATTATAACCTACTACTTCCCTAATAAACCCCATAATTGTAAATATGGTCCGTGAGTTCTATGTGGTCACTGCAGTGAATGATCAAACCTAGCAGAAACGTAGAGAGTGCTGTGGGAGGCACAGCTAGTATCATAATTGGTCAAAAGTTTGGAGAGTGGAGGTTTGACTGATATCCACCTCATAGGAATCAGTTTGGGCTTATGCTCATGGTGAATCTCTTCATCAAGTTAGAGGACTGTTTGATGCCACCATTTATAGCTATTAATTATGGATCCAAGTGAAATGAAATCCTTCATAGATACAGTATTTCTCCATTTATCATGATGTTGCTTATTGGACCAGTTGTGAATATTTTGGTTTTCTTTATGTTGATGTATAATTCATACCAAAGGCTATAGTTTTTGATCTTCATATGTAAGTGCTTCAAGTCCTCTTTACTTACAGCAATCTGCTTCTGAAAAGTCACATCCTTAAAAATTCTATGGAAAAGGCCTACTCTGCACACATGGGGTCACCATGACCGCAACTAACAACAAATGCACACATTCAACACACACACACACACACACACACATTTGCCATTAGCCAACCTTCTGGCTCATAGTTGAGCAGGTAATTGTTTATACCTCCCAGGGACAGATTCCCTCTCTCTCTCTCCCTTTCTCTTTATGATGTATACAGCAAAACAAGAAACAACCCACCTGTCCTACACAGGGTCCTTGGCAAATAAGAGAATTGATGCTGATTAACTTAAGCATATAAACAATTTACTGAAAAATATTAGATAGTAATCATATTGTTCAGCGGGCTGGAGAATTAAGCTTAGAAAGTAGGAGGGGACCAGAAGGCCCAGCTGATCAGACACATAGCCATAGTAGCATGTCAGGAACATACATTTAAAATAGCCTTGCTGCTGATGCTACAGGGATTCACTACAGTTGAATGCCTGCCACCTCTAGTACCCTTCACTGGAAACCACCACTGGCACCATGGCCACTAGGCACTATAGATTGCTATCACTATTATCTCCTATAGTTCTTCACTCTGGCTTCTGGGGCCAGGGAACCTGAAAAGGTGAATATCTATCCTGTGCCAAGTTTCATGCTGTGTAGAAATTCTCCAAACACCAGAAAGAGGTTCAAAGGTCAGATTGGAAAAACCCTTGCACATCTCTCCCCAACAAATGTCCACTTCCTTTCCTATTATTTGGCCTAGGACATTTGGATGTCATGAACAAAAGATGAGTTGCATGCTTTTTGCATATTCTAGTAATAAAATTATCATAGTGATGATCTACCTCTTTGGGACTCAGATGTCTGGCAAGTTTACCTCTCCTGGACCAAAACCAAGAATAAGAATGTGAGTTAAAAAGAATCTTGTTAGCAGCTAGAATGTATGTTAAAATGTTCACACTGACTCTCTCCCTTGACTCATGGGAGATCCCCAGAAACTCTCTGTGAGTCTCTTCACTCTTATATACGTTTCACACAAGCTGGGTTTTACCATTTAGCAAACTTGCAGAACATTAGAGACAGCAAATTAGAAGAGGAAGGACTGCTATTAACAAATGCATTGCTGGAAATAAAAAGTGACTGCTCACAGCAGACTCAGGAAACATATGGCAGCAGACCTGTGGAAGGAAGCAATATATATTTACAAAGGCATGTACTCAGTTATCTGTTGTTGTTGTTGTTATGTGCTGTCGAGTCGACCCCGACTCATAGCGACCCCTCCTTGGGTTTCCGAGGCAGTATCACTACGGAAGTAGGATTGCCCAACCTTCCTTCCAAGGAGTGGCTGGTGGGTTTGAA
>NW_006922488.1:528381-532744 GCF_000298275.1 Orycteropus afer afer | reverse complement strand
GGCAGTATCACTACGGAAGTAGGATTGCCCAACCTTCCTTCCGAGGAGTGGCTGGTGGGTTTGAACCGCCAGCCGTCTGGTTAGCAGGCAGTAAAGGACATGAATAGACACTTCACCAAAAGAGATATTCAGGAAGCCAACAAACACATGAAGAAATGCTGGCAATCATTATCCATTAGAGAGATGCAAATCAAAACAACAATGAGATAATCGCAAAGTTCAACAAGACAGAAAACAACAAATCCTGGTGAGGGTGTGGACAAATTGGAACTCTCATCACTGCTGGTGGGACTGTGAAATGATACAACCACTGTGGAAAATAGGATGATGCTTCCTTAAAAAGGTGGAAATAGAAATACCATTTGATCCAGCAATCCCACTATTAGGCATATATCCTAAAGAGGTGAGATCCAGGACACAAATAGGTATATGCACTCCCATGTTCATCATGACACTATTCACAATAGCAAAGAGATGGAAACAACCTAAATGCCCATCAACAGATGAATGGATAACCAAACTATGGTACATACACACAATGGAATACTATGCAACACTAAAGAATAATGTAGAATCTGCCAAACACTCACATAATGTGGATGAACTTGGAAGACATCATGCTGAGTGAAATAAGTCAATCACAGGACAAATACTGTATGAGTCCATTATTATAAAAAGTCAAGGAAAGGTTTATGCATGCAAAGAAATTCTCCAGGAATGAGAGCGGAAGGGAGGGAAAATTTCTGACAGTTAAGAGTTGTAAAAGTAGTGTAACAAACGAGTGTGACCAGCATAATATTACTAGGGAAAGAGAAGAAACAGACAGGTGCACAAGAGGTATAGGCAACAAAGGTAAATACTATTACATACACAATACAGCATTATCAGTAATAGCAAACACTAACCTACAGGTGGATACATAGACAGCAAGATCAGTTATGGGTATGCAAACAGGAATATACCCATGACCATACATAGGTTTGGCAGTTGATATTCCTACATACGTATTTGTATGTGCTTCTTTTAGTTCTCTAGAGCTGCTGTAACAGAAATACCACAAGTGGATGGCCTCACAAACAGAAATTTATTCTCTCACAGTTTAGGAGGCCAGAAGTCTGAATTCAGAGTGCCGGCTCTAGGGGTTAGGTGGAAGACCTTTGATCTTGGGCTTTAGCTCTGCATTCCAGGAGCAAACTGGAGGCATTTCCTGACTCACACAGCTGCAGGGCTGACAAACTCAAGATGGGCAGGCAGTGTATCAAGCTTCAGATTGTTGGCTCACAGGCTGTGAAGGCAATAATCCCAAGAAGGCAGGCAACACAACAGGCCACTGGTTCAAGTCCAGGAACTAGAGATGATGACTGGCCAAGTGCAGGATCCTTTCCATGCAGGCCACACCCAAAGGCAACTCCCCTTCAGCTGATTAACAGCTCACAGAAGATTCCACCATGGAGGTGACTATACCATGTCCGGTCTCATCATGGGAAAAAACTACATCCAGCTGCCAAGTCACTCAAAATCATGGCCCAGTCAAGTTGATACACAACCTTAACTACCACAGTGCTATAAAAATGTCCATATACATTATAGAGCTAACAAGGGGACAAAGTTGGAATAACTTCTTAGCCACAACAAAGTACATTGGGGGAGTGAGTTGCTGGGCCTGTGGGCTCAGGACTATGGTTGCAAGTGACGTTAAACTCAATTGGCACAACATAGCACACAAAAACACTGTTCTACATCCTACTTTGGTAAGTAGCAATGGGGGTCTTAGAAGCTTGAGAGCAGCCATCTAAGATGGAGCTATTGGTCTCTCCTTGCCCAGAGCAAAGAAAAGCGAAGAAAATCAAAGATGTATGCAAACAATTAGTCCAAGGGACTAATAGACCATGGGATCCTCAGCCTTCCTGACTCTGAGATCAGAAGAACTAGATGGTGCCTGGTTGCCAATGCCAACCACGTAGAAAGGAATTGTAATTGGAGAGCTTGGATAGAATGTAAGAAAAAAAGGGGAACAAAATGCAGAAACACAAAAAGACCAGGGTTACTATTCAGAAAGAGAATAGTAACACCTCTGAGGCTATGGCCCCAATTCACCCTTCTGGCCTGGAATTGGATCCACTCCCATGGCATGTAGACAGGTCTACAAGCTGAACAATTATGCCAGCGAGATGCACTCCTTAGAACAGTCAAGCATGGAAGTCAGAAGGGCAGCATTTGCACAGGAGAAAGCTAGGCAGGCAGGAACACATAGGTGAGAAGGACACTGGAAAGGGGTAACCACAGGGAGGAGGTGAAAGGAAAGCTGTTACATTGTGGGGATTGTCATCAGTGTCATGAAACAAAATGTGTGTGAACTGCTGAATATAAAACAAATCTGCTTTGTAAAATTGCATCCAAATCAAATCACAATAAAAAGTTTAAAAAAAAAAAGGGAAAATAATTTCTTAATGATATGGATTGATACAGTGGCTGCAACAATGGTCTCAAACAGCAAAGCTTATGAGGATGGTGTGACACCAGACAGTGTTTCATTCTGCTGTACATAGGGTCACTATGAGTTGGAACCAACTTGATGGCTCCTAACAACAACAACATACATTTATTGAGGGGCTTGGTGGTGTAGTGGTTAAATGCTTGGCTGTTAATTGAAAGGTCAGTGGTATGAAACCACCAGCTACTCAATAGGAAAAAGATGTGGCAGTATGCTTCTGTAAAGATGTACAGCTTTGGAAACCCTATAGGGTAGATCTCCCCTGTCCTATAGGGTCACTGGGAGTCAGAGTTGACTCTATGGCAATGAGTTATTATTTACTGAATGCCTTTAATGGAGGTAGATATGGTTCTATGAGCTTTACAGACATTAACTTATTTAATTCTAAACTATCATGCTGGGAGGAAGGTATTATTATGAGTCTCACTTTATAGATGGCATCTGAAAGAGAGTGGCATCAAGTAACTTGCCTAGATTAGACAGTAATATGTGGAGATCCTGGGGTTTAATCATACATCTCACTCAACTTATGTTTCCTTGGCCAAAGGAAGTCATATAGTCACACCTCGCTTGAGAGAGGGCAGGTAATTTCAATTCTCCCATATGTCCAAGAGAAGAGGAAAAAAAAAAAACACCTCACTGCCACTGAGTTGATTCCAACTCATAGTGACTCCTATTGGGGTAAATCTTTATGAAGTAGATTGCCTCATCTTCCTCCCATAGAGCAGCTACTGAGTTTGAACCACGGGAATTCTGGCTAGCATCTCAATGCCTTACCCACTATTTCAGCAGAGTTCCTTAAGAGAAGAGAAGAGAAGAACTGAAGTATTTGTAGAGAGCCTTAGGGATCATCAGAGTGTCCTATCTGTTTTTTCTAGGTTATACTTCCTCAGGACAATGATTCCATATTTCCCACTCAACAGAAGACCAAGATGCTATTCGTATTGTGGACAGAATTTATTAGAGAGCAAACGACTCCATGCATTTGGAGTTTCTCAACATATCAAAGTCTTTTTCTTTCTTTGTTGTTATTGTTTTTAATAGGGTAGAAGTATTTAAATGAGTAAGATTTTAAAAAAAACAAATCCTATATACCAGCATAGTACTTTCCTCACAGTAAATGTTTCATAATTGCATGCCAATTGAATAAAGGAACATGAAGTGATTAAGCAATGGTGCCAAATATTGAATGATTAAGAGTGCAGTGTGTGAATCAAAGACTAGCACAGCAAGAGTTCAGAAAAGAAATCAAGGTGAACTGAGGTGGCAGCGGCACTGTGGCCTGTGTTCCCAGCCCTTAGCTCTTGTAGCAGTACAGATGGATCACTAGGAACTGCAGCAGTGACCCAGATGGATGGTGCTATCTGTGTCACAGTTTGTTTTCTTCCCAGATATGGCCTGGGAGGAGTCCTGCAAGTGTAATGAGGGCAGACAAAGACTAGGATCTTAATCACATAATCTTTCTGAATCTCTGTTTACAAATCAAGATTGTAAAACATAGCTGCATAACACTTCAAAGCCCAATGATAAAAAATACTATGAGTGTTTCATATAGAATCTGTTTGAAGGCAAACTGGGCTCTACAGATATGGGGCTGCTGAATACGTCAAAAAATCTTAACAACCAGTCTATTGGTATATCCCATTTTCTGCTGAAAGCAAAGTTTTCACAGAAATGCTTTAATGAAGACCCCCTTCTTTCTAACAACTCATAAGGCAGTACAATTACACAGAGGCTTGAGTCAGTTAAACATTATGAAAACCACACACATACACACAAAACAAAACTCACTGCCGTTGAGTCGGGTCTGGCTCATAGTGACCCCTCCTTGGGTTTCCGAGGCGGTATCACTACGAAGTAGATTGCCCA
>NW_006922488.1:519326-521066 GCF_000298275.1 Orycteropus afer afer | reverse complement strand
CTTACCCCATTGGATTACCTTTCACAAGTGCTGAACTGGCTCTGGCCACCATGTTTGTATAACATTAACTCAGCAACTCCACTCAAGTTCCGGTTTTCAGAGTACTTTCCCAGGTGGTGAAGTGCCTAAGGCATTTGATTTCTAATCAGGAAGTTGGCAGTTCAAACCTAACAGCCACTTGGTAGAAGGAAGATGAAGCAATCTACTTCCCTAAAGATTTACCACCTTGGAAATCCTATGAGGGTTACAATGAGTCAGAATCCACTGGATGGCAATGGGTTTAGGTTTTTTTGTCTGGTTGTTTGTTTTGGGTTCCCTGGGATTTGAGAGGCTGGATCTATAATAGGTAAACCCAGGAGGAGTCAGTGATCATGTTTCTTCTGTGTGGACCAGAGATCCAGAGGATCTGGTCTGTACCCAGAATCAGAATACCCCAACAAGTGGATTCCAACTCTTGGAGATCCCCACTGGGTTTCGGAGGCAGTAATTCTTTACAGAATTAGACTGCCCAGTCTGGGTTCCATGGAGTGGTCGGTGGGTTTGAACTACTAACCTTCTGGTTAGCAGTCAGATGCCTTAGGCACTGTGCTACTGGAGCTCCTTAGAATCAGAATAGGATCAACAATTGTAGAGTAAGTATCAGAAGGAGAGAGAGGGCTAGAATACAAGAGAGAAGAATGAGAGTGAGAGAGGGGAAAAAATGCATCATATATAGAGACAACAACAACAACAACATATAGAGATAAGAGATAAGAGGCGGAGAAAGGGTCCAGACAGAGCTTGGAGTCTCTATGTGACAGTTACTCTTAAAGTTTGAATGCATCCTAACATTTAGGTTCATAAGATGCAGTTGTTGTTGGGTGCCTTTGTGTCAATTCTGACTCAGAGTAATCCCATGTGACAGAGTAGGACTGCCTTATAGTGTTTCCTTGGATGTAATCTTTACAGAAGCAGGTTACTAGATCTTTTCCCCACAAACTCACCACCAGCCTTTGGGTTAGCAGCCAAATGCTTAGCCATTGCACCACTGTTGTTGTTAGGTGCCATCAAGTCGTCTCTGACTCATAGTGACTTTGTGCACAGCAGAATGAAACACTGCCTGGTCCCACGCCTGCACAGCAGAACAAAACTCTGCCTGGTCCCACACCAACTCCATGATCCTTGCTATACTTGAGCCATCATTACAGCCACTGTGTCAATCCATCTCCTTAAGAGCCTTCCCCTCTTTTGTTGACCCTTCACCCTACCAAGCATGACATCCTTCCCCAGGGAATGGTCTCTTCTGATGACATGACCAAAGTAGGTGAGACAAAGTCTGGCCAGTCTTGCTTCCAAGGAGCATTTCGAGTGCACTTCCTCCAGGACAGATTTGTTAGATCTTTTAGCAGTTCATGGCACTTTCAGTATTCTTTGCCAGCACCACAATTCAAAAGCATTAATTCTTCCTTGGTCTTCCTTATTCATTATCCAGCTCTCACATGCATATGAGGCTATTGAAAATACCATGGCTTGGGTCAGGAGCATCTTAGTCCTCTAAGAGACATCTTTGCTCTTCAGCACTTGAAAGAGGTCTTTGCAGCCAATTTGCCCAGTGCTATAAGTCGTCTGATGTCCTGACTGCTACTTCCATTGGCATTGATTGTAGAACCAAGCAATGTGAGATCTTTGAGAACTTCAATTTTTTCTCCATTTATTGTGTTGCTGCTTATAGGTCCATTTGTGAGGATTTTTTTTTTTTTT
>NW_006922488.1:516551-518082 GCF_000298275.1 Orycteropus afer afer | reverse complement strand
TGTCATCTCACAATTCTTCTGGTTTTTGGTCATTGGTGTTCAATACATCAAATCTATTCTTTAGATGGTCTCTAAATTCAGGAGGGATACATTCCAGATCATATTTTGGAGCACCTTGGACTTGATTTGTCTTCAACTTCAAGTTGAACTTGCATATGAACAGTTTATGATCTGTTCCACATTCAGCTCCTGGCCTTGTTTTGGGTAAAGATATTGAGCTTTTCCATTGCCTCTTGCCACGGATGTAGTCAGTCTGATTCTTGTGCACTCCATCTGGTGAAGTCCATGTGTATAACTGCCATTTGTGTTGTTGAAAAGTATTTTTGATGAATAAGTCATTGGTCTTGCAAAATGTGTGATCTCCAGTGTTATTTCTGTCATGAAGGCCAAATTTTCTGACTACAGTAGTTCTTCTTTGTTTCCAACTTTTGCATTCCAGTCACCGGTGATAATTAACACATCCTGATTGAACATTCAGTCAGTTTCAGACTAAAGAAGGTGATAAAATTCTTGAATTTCCTTATCTTTGGCTTTGGTGGTTGGTGCATAAATTTGAATAATAGTAGTATTAACTGGTTTTCCTTGTAGGCATGTGGATATTATCCTATCACTGACAGCATTGTACTTCAGGACAAATCTTGAAACATACTTTGTGATGATGAATACCATGCCATTCCTCTTCAAATTGTCATTCCTGGCATAGTAATCATATGGTTGTCTGATTCAAAATGGCCCTAACCAGTCAATTTCAGCTCAGTAATGCCTAGGATATCAATCTTTATGCATTCCATTTCATTTTTGACAACTTCTGATTTTCTTAGATTCACACTTTGTACATTCCATGTTCTGATTATTAATGGATGTTTGCAGCTGTTTTTCCTCAATTTGAGTCCTGTCACATCAGCGAATGGAGGTCCTGAAAACTTTATCCATATCATTAAGGTTGGTTCTACTCTGATGAGGCAGCTTTTTCCCTGTTGTATTTTGAGAGGCTTCCCACCTAAGGGGCTCATCTTCCCACACTGTATCAGACAATGTTTTTGGGCTATTCATAAAGTTGCCCAGTAATGTATCAGACAGTGTTCCTCTGCTATTCATAAGATTTTTCCTGGCCAATTCTTTGATAAGTGGATGGCTTCTTCCTTCTTCCTAGTCTGTCTCGGTCTGTAAGCTGTTTTGAAACCTGTGCATCATGTGCAACTCTGCTGGTGTTTGAAACACCAGTGGCACAGCCTCAAGCCTCACAGCAACATGTACACCACCACAGTATGGCAAACTGACAGACAAGTATGTCTGCCTGAGCTCTTCAAACCTCTCTGCCCTCCCATTACCTGGATCCTGCTGTTCTGTCATTCCTGGCTTTTCCCCCACCTCCTGCCTCTTGGGTTGGGGCCTCATTCCCTCCCGTTATCTGGATTCTGCCGCTTTTTCTGTCATCCTCCTGTTACATGCACTATCCCCATATTTGCCTAAGTGCCTCACATAGTTTCTGTTATGTGCAGTTGTGTGAATGTTAAATCTCCTAGCAATA
>NW_006922488.1:512525-515761 GCF_000298275.1 Orycteropus afer afer | reverse complement strand
TTGAACCACCAGTCTTCTGGTTAGCAGTCAAATACCTTAGGTACTACGCCACCAGAGTGCCTTCCTCTTGTCTTAGGGTTCCATATTTCACTGTAATGTCTCACAGAACTCACAAACTCCCAAGGAAATGGCTCACATGGTGGTCATGGTAGAGACTGGAAGGCTGGCAGGCTGGCAAGTCCCAATTCTGTGGGTAGGTATGGAGGATTGTCCCAACTCACATGTTGCAAAGGCTGGGGAACCAAACTGGTGGGTCAGATGACCAGCAGCTGCCTCAAGTCCAAGGGTGAGATGATGATGAACAAAGCACAGGGCTGGAATAAGAGAAAGAACTTTCCTAGAACATTCACATATCTACCCTCAAGGAAGCTAAGGGTGGTGACTTGAGTCACACCCTCCAGCAAAGCAGAACTCAAGATACATCCCACCCTAAGCAGGCATCCAAACCAAACCAAACTCACTGCCCTCAAGTTGGATCCAACTCATAGTGACCCCTCCTTGGGTTTCCTAGGCAGTATCACTATGAAAGTAGATTGCCCAACTTTCCTTCTGAGGAGTGGCTGGTGGGTTTGAACCACCAGCCTTCTAGTTAGCAGTCAAATACCTTAGGCACTATAAGCAGGCATAGAGACTAGGATTTACAATACATCACAAAGTGGAGGACAATGATTAGACGGGTTATATTAAGCAATTCACTGCACTAAAGGTAGGAGAGCAAGAAGGCAGATCATTATTTCAAAATGAGTGGGAGAGGGAGGATGAATGACAAGACTAAGAGGTTGAGTACTTCCCTCACTACCACTCATCACTCACCATTCAACAGTCCTGAACACTGAGAAGCCCATTGATCAGAAGGAGGAGATCTGGACCTGTGCCTGGGGCTGGAGGCTGAACAGGAGGCTTTACTCCTCATCAGAGTAGAAGGAAACAGCCCCAGTGAGGTCATTTCTCTATGAGTGGGTTGTGGGGCTCCATTACTGTTAACACAACTGCAAAAGGTTATAACTAATGCAAACCATGTTTCACAATTTTGTGGCTATGTTTTCTTGAGCAGAGTGAAATGCAAGTTATTATCTGGATATTTCACATAATTGACGAAGGCAGGGTGGTTCAGTGGTAGAATTCTTATCTTCCATGTTGGGAAACTGGGTTCAATTCCTGGACAATGACCCTCATACACAGCCACCATATGTCTGTCAATGGAAGTTGTGTGTTGCTCTGATGCTTAACAGGTTTTGGCATAGCTTCCAGACTAAGATGGGTTATCAGCCAATAAAACCCTATGAGTCACAATGATTCAATCACATTGTGCATGGGGTCACCATAAGTTGGGGCTGACTTGACAGCAGCTAACGTAAACAACAACTTCAGATAATTAAAAGGAAATAGAAAAGATCGAAAACTTATCGCACTATTCTAGTCAAGATCTTTGATATAATGATTTTCATGAACACCTGTTTAGCTGTTTGAGAAAATGCTGACTCAGAGCATAGACCATTTAATTCAGTACCAAGAGGAAACATAATTAAAATTGATGTTACTTGAGCTAAGGAGCTCTGGTGGCATAATGATTAATGCATTCAGTAATGCATTCAGCTACTAACCAAAAGGTCAGCAGTTCAAACTCACCAGCTTCTTCTTAGGAGAAAGATGATGCACTCTGCTTCCATGAAGATTTACAGTCTTGGAAAACCATGGGGCAGTTCTACTCTGTTCTGTGAGGTGGCTATGTGTCTCAATCAACTTGATGGCAGTGGGTGGTTTTTACTTGATGGGAAAAATATGCCACCCTTCTCTCCAAGCCATAGCTGAGAAAGCAGACAACTCAGATATCACTGGAAAAATTCAATCCAAAATACACCCCTATACCATTTGGATTAGCCAGACTCTCGGGGTTCTGTATTAACAACAAGAATTAACAAGCATTCAGTTATTTTATCTAACCCTGCTGTCTTTGTGTCTCTAAGAAAGAGATCTTTCATGAGACATGTGATTTGTATGCCTGGCGTTGTCTACTTCTTCTCCCTGCTTCATCCAGGAAGAAATAACAGCTGAGGTTAGGTCCTGGTCAGGGAGCAAGTTAACCATCTTTTGTTATCAACTCTGTATCTATTACCTTATTTGCCACATTTTTGACCACTTCACTTCCCAGTCAGCCTGATACCCCCAATGTCTCTTACCCACTCTACCACTCAGTTTTTCTCAAGCTCCACAACCCTGTATACTCTGATCATGTATGTGCTCAACTCTTGGGCTACTGATACCCAGCCTACACTAGCCATGGAGGAGGCCATCTGGTTCAGAGGAAGTGGGAGGCTCCATCTGCTCAAACACATGACAGAGACTCAGGCTCCAAGGAAGTGGGGCAAAGAGAAGCTTGAAATTAAGCAGGGGGTGGAAGGAACAGAGGAGCCCTGATGGTGCAGTGGTTAAGTGCTTGACTGCTAACCAAAAGGTCAGTGGTTTGAATCCACCGGTCAGTCTGCAGGAGAAAGATATGGGTGTTTGCTTTCATAAAGATTTACAGCACGGGAAACCCTAAAGGGCTGTTTTACTCTGTCTTATAAGGTTGCTATGAGTCAGAATTGAGTTGACACCAGTGATGTTTGTTTGGAAGGAATAGAGCCAGAAGATTAGGGCTTTGGCACACCCTATAAAGACTTGTCAGTTGTCTGGACACAGTTCTAGGCATTCAGGGTACAGAGATAAACATGAATTTCACTTTCTTAGTGAGACTCAATAGATAGATCAGTAAGATGATTTAAGTATTGATAAGAATTATGATTTTAAAAAAGGGTCTCCCTAGGTAGTGCAAACAGGTAAGCATTCAACTACCAGCAGAAAGGTTGGCAATTCAAACCCATCCAGAAACACTTGGGAAGATAGGCTAGGCTATCTGCTTCCAAAGGTGACAACCTTAAAAACCTTATGGAGCAGTTTAACATAGAGTCATCATGAGTCAGAATCAACTTATAACAACCAACAACAACAATATGATTACCAATAAATAAGTAAACAAAAGACTAGTGCCAGTTGCCTTTGAGTCCATTCTGACTCATGACTCCCTCAGGGGTGTCAGACTGGAACTGTGTGCTCCCTGGAATTGTCAATGGCTGAGTGTTCAGAAGTAGATTACCAAGCCTGTCTTCCAAGGCACCTCTGGGTGGACTCCAACCTACAATCTTCAGTTAGTGGCTAAGCACATTAACTGTTTGCAGCACCCAGGATTTTATGAT
>NW_006922488.1:502086-512193 GCF_000298275.1 Orycteropus afer afer | reverse complement strand
ACACACACACACACACACACACACACACACGGAGAGAGAGAAAAGGAATGATTTATCTTAGAAAAATGGCTCACACAGTTAAAGAGGCTGGCAAGTCCCAATCTCCTGAATCAAACATCAAGCTGGAGGCATTTCCTGACTCACTCAGCTGCAGGGGCTGATGAGTTCAAGATTACCAGGCAGGATAAGAGGCTGCTGACTTCAGCAGATGATGAATCCAAGATCAGCAGGCAAAATGGTGGATTATTGGCTCACAGGGCAGTTGTAGGTAGCACGACAGGATCTAGATCCACAGAAAGTTCCTCAATTTTTCCAGGACGTCCATTTATATACTGGAAGCAGGCCATGCCCTTAAGGAAACTCCCTTTCAACTGATTAGCTGCTCAAAACATATAATCAGATCTCATCATAGGAATAACTACATGCAGCTGCCCAGACACTCAAAACCAGGCCCATTCAAGTTGTCACACAACTTAACTATCAAAGGTCTCTCTGAGGAGGTGATATTTAAGTTGAAATATGAATGCCAGAAAGGATCTACCCATGCAGAGATCTCGGAGAAGAGCATTCCAAGCAGGGAAAATCAAGCACAGGAGTCCTGATTTGGAATAAGCTTGCTGTTTTGGAGAGTCAGTGGGGCTAGGCCATAATCAATGAGAGGAAGGACGGCCCTAGATGGCTTGAAGGGAATCTAGGCAGAAGCCAGTTCCTATAGGGTCTTGACAGCTGTGGATGTTTAAGCAGCCATTGGAGGGTTTGATGTCAAGAAATAACATCTTCAGATTTATGTTGTAGAAAGGTTAGTCTGGCTAGTGTGTGGAAATGAGTTCTTAGCAGAGATATTCAAGGCTTTAGCAAACAAATTTATTGTTTCACAATTTAGAGTGATGGAAGTCCAAATTCAGGGTGCTAGCTCCAGGGGAAGAATTTCTCTCTCTGTTGGCCCTAGAAGAAGTTCCCTGTATCTTTGAAACTCTGCTCTTGGGCAATCTTTGTATGACTTGCCATCTCTCTTCCTCCATCTCTGCTTCTTTCTCTTGCTTATTCAATCTCCTTTATATTTCAAAGAAATTAATTCAAGACACACCCCATGCTAATCATGTCCATTAACATAACAAAGATGAATCATTCCCAAGTAATATTTTAACCACATGCATAAACCAAAACAAACAAAAAGAAAACAACCCAAACTCACTGCAGTAGACCTGATTGGACTCATAGTGACCCCTCTTGCATTTCTGAGCTGGTATCACTATGGAAGTAGGTTGCCCAATCTTCCTTCTGAGAAGTGGCTGGTGAGTTTGAACCACCAGCCTTCTAGTTAGCAGTCAAATGCCATAGGCACTACTCCACTGGAGCTCCCAACCACATGCAGGTTGTTGTTGTTGTTAGGTGCCGTCAAGTTGAACCTGACTCATAGTGACCCCTCCTTGGGTTTCTGAGGCAGTATCACTATGGAAGTAGATTGCCCCATCTTCCTTCCGAGGAGTGGCTGGTGGGTTTGAACCGCCAGCCTTCTGGTTAGCAGTCAAATGCCTTAGGCACTAGCTACCGAGCTCCTAACCACATGCATAGAGGTTAGAAATTATTTACAAATATTTACACATATTTTGGGCTGCCATCATTTAATCCATAACAAGCTCTGTGAAGAATCCAGAGGTGTGGACACTTGCCATTCATTTTGGTGGTCTGCCATCCTTGAACATGCCTATTTGAGGCAGTTCTTTATTTTAGAGTCTGCTTAACTCTAAAGAAGATACTAGAAATAATTTTTTCCAGTAGTTTTTGTAGCTCTGGCACAAGCATGTGACCGAGGGGCTCCCAAACAGACAAGCTCACATGTACATCATAGATTTGGAAGGTAGTAATGGGGAGAGGCAGGTGTTAATTAAAACCTATTTTGGTGAGGACAGCCCTAGACATTTGTGGCTTTCAGAGGCAGCAAAGGAGGAGGAATTGAATGTGGTATGCAGGGTTGCTGGGGCCAGATGGACTATGGAGCCTCTGTTTGAGCAGTAGCTCTTGGTAATGAGCCTCTAATATCTGCTACAAACCTTCAAGCCTGGTTCCCTGCCCTGCCAAAGACACCATAATCTACCTAGTGTCTTTAATACATCGCTTTTCTGCTTATATTAACTGATTCTTTTTGTTGACTACTTAAGAACCCAAAGAGAGGTCACTATGAGTCGGGTCTGACTTGACGGTACATAACAACAACAACAAACTTAAGAACTATGACCTATACAACCTTTTTCTGATGAAATGCAATTGTGGGCTTGGAGAGTTCAGAAGAGAGATAATCCTCATCAAGTTAAAGGCTATGGTTTCAAAAAATTATGTCCTGCTCTGGCTTGCTAGCAGGTTCCAAAAAAATTTCTTCCTTCCACAATTAAAATAGAACCAAAGAAGTGCTTAATATGCTTGATGTACTTCTGATAATCAGAAAAAGCAAACTGAAATTTGTCAGTGGGCTGGCTAAAAACCGGCTGGACAAATCTTGATGTTACTAAAATGGATTTCTTATTAAATGGGTAGGGCAAAGTGAAACACAGTAACCATAGTATTGGGCTCTGTCACAGAAATCATTTTGCAAACTGTGTGTTCACTCCATACTTGGCTTTTTGCCAATGCTACCAGCGAATATGCAGTTTCTGACTCATCAGCATTATTTGTAGGCACTTTTCCCACTACAAGTTGGAAACCACAAAAAAATGAGTGGGGGCCAAAACCTATTGACTATCCTTTGTGAGAAATTTTGGTGAATAATAAAAGCTTCCAATGTGCTATGACCTCCTGTTTTTCAGGATCCAGGATAGCTACACACTGTAAATTAAAAGGAAATAATATTGTTGTCATTGTTATATGCTGTCCAGTCGGACTTGACTCATAGCGACCCCTCCTTGGGTTTACAAGGCAGTATCACTATGAAAGTAGATTGCCCCATCTTCCTTCCGAGGAGTGGCTGTTGGGTTTGAATCGCCAGCCTTCTGGTTAGCAGTCAAGTGCTTTAGGCACTATGCTACCAGAGCTCCTATGGAAATAATGTTGTTGTTGTTGTTGTTATGTGCCCTCGAGTCGGACCCGACTCATAGAGACCCCTCCTTGGGTTTCCAAGGCAGTATCAAGACAGAAGTAGATTGCCCCATCTTCCTTCTGAGGAGTGGCTGGTGGGTTTGAACCGCCAGCCTTCTGGTTAGCAGTCAAGTGCCTTAGGCACTATGCTACCAGAGCTCCCATAATAGAGAAAGAAAATGAGAAAGACATTGAACAAGATTTAAGAGTATGATTCACAATGTTAATTTCAATTATTCATTATACTTAAATAGATTTCTTTCAAGAGAAAATTGAAAACATATATCTGGACCTTTAACACAGGTTATAGCTTTTTAGTAGATTTCTTTCTCCTTGGGGGTCTATGTTCAGCCCTGGTAGGAACTTACAGCCTCAGGACACAGATTCCCTTAGGCCAGCAAAGGAAAATGAAAGAAACTCATCTCATTTATCATCATTGACCAAAGCCTTTCTCTTTGGTGCCATTTCTAAGAAGTAATATAACCAAAACCAAACCAAACTCACTGCCATTAAGTCAATTCCATCTCATAGTGATCCCCGTTGGGTTTCTGAGATTGTAAATCTTTACAAAAGTAGATTGCTCCATCTTCCTCCCATAGAATGGCTCATGGGTTTGAACCACCAACCTTCTGTTTAGAAGTCAAATACCTTAGGCACAGTGCCACCAGAACTCCTTAAGAAGTAATATATAATGTAATGAAAAAGCCTACGTATGAATCTTCCAGGAATTGATGTTTAGTTATCAATTATAAATATATCTTTCACATGACTGGCTTCATAACTGGATTGTGAACAGAAATGAAGTCTTATCATTTTGTCTTCACTTTGCTGACTCCTCTACCTCTATTCTCAGCAGTGCTGTGGGCACCAGCTTTGGTGACTCAACTGCCACTAGGGGCAAACCTGTGACAGTCCCCTTAAGAGAGTCAGCTAGGAAGAGAGGACTCTATATGCTTGTGAACAGCTTGGAACTGGATCCTCTGTGAGCACGTCTCTAAATGGCACTTAGATTCTGTAGCCTCAGAAACCCAAGGAAGGGTTGCTATGAGTCAGAAATGACTTGATGGCAGTGAGTTTAGTTTTAGATTTTTTGGTCCTAATGAATAAATTTGTTAATTGAATGCTAATTAATTGATCAAATTGATTACTGTTGTAATCAAAGTGCTTTGGAGATCTGCCTTATGGATTAGTAAAGTGTGATGAAAGTAGGGTCTTTGAGCTAAGACTTCGAGGATGAAAAAGACTTCAAAATAAGAAAGCTATTCTTGAATAAGCAAAGGTAAGGAAGCAATATCAAGTGCATTGTTGTAGAACTTGAGACAGAGAGGATTTTTACATAGGGCGTGATTTGGGAAACGTATACTGGACCAGTCATATAAACTCCATTTCCCTAGTGTCTCCCCACTGCCTCTGACAGAGTGAGTGAGTATTCCATAACTACTTGTTGAGTGAATCATGCTTTGAATTTTATTGTGAGGGCAACGAGGAGTCATTGAAAGTTATGAGAACCATTTTGGAAGCTTTCTTTATTATGAAAAATATCTGAGGCATTTCTGTTTTCCTCTTCAGAAACTTCGTCTTCACCACCTCCCTGACCTCATCTCATCCGGTTCTCCCTGTCCTTCTGAATTTGTAATCTGCATTTCAGTAAGGTTTGACTTTGCACCTTGGAATGGTGTGCTGCCATTTACTTTTGTCAATATGTGGCTATTTCAAAATATTCTTTATCAAAAGATTGTAAACTCCTTGAAGATGAATCCAGGAGAAACTCCTCAGGATCTCTCTACACAGTCAATGCACTCTAATGATTCTGACAAATAACTGGGCTCACTTATGGTGACAACCCTGGCCCAGACACTTTTAGCTCAGAGAGATAGGACAGCAGGAAGTAGAACACAATTTCCCTTTCTGCTCTACAGTCAATCAGATAAAGCACACAAAGATAAGAATACCCAATGTAGCTTGGAGCACTGATGAGATGGTATAACCTAAAGTGCTATAAATTTTAGTTGAAGTTTAGATAGATTTTGATGGCAGATAAATTTTATAAACACAATTTGCACTTGGGCCCACTTCCACCTAATCTTCACTTCAATTCCATACCAATAGGTCTGTGTTTAACAGATCAGCAGAGATGTGAATTGAGTTACATGCTGTAATGATTTATTTTATTAACATTTGGTTCAGATATCTAATGCTAAAATCATGTCTCAGGTTACTTTGGCCAGAATTTCAATCTCAAGTTATATTGTTACAAAAGATTTGAATATACAAATCTTATAGTACAAGGTAGATTGATGGTCATTGACTTTACCTAGTCATATGAAATGAGGTTGGGAAATAAAATCTGTTATTATCAAAAAGAATAACATTTTTATTAAAAAAACCTAACCTCACTACCATTGAATTAATTTCCACTCATAGTGACCACCATTGAGTTCCTAAGGCTGTAAACCTTTATGGAAGAAGACTGCCTCATCTTTCTTCGGCAGAGCAGTTGGTGGGCTTGAAGCACTGTATTTATATGGCACTTAACAATTCACTAAGCACTTTTGTATATAGTCTCTTTTGTATCTTTCAGTTGCTCTAATTAATTTGATCAATTTTACAGGTGAAAAAAAAAAAGAATCAGAGAGGATAAGAGAGCTTAAGTGACTACCCAATGTGGCAGTTGTTGTTAGTTGCTCTCTGTCGGTTCTGAGTCATGACGACCTTATGTGTAACAGAATGAAGTGTTGCCTGGACGTGTGCCGTCTTCATGATCTTTGGCCTGTTTGAGTCTATTCTTGTGGCTTTCATTTCAGTCTGTCTTATTGAGACTTGCCTTAATTTTTGCTGACCATCTACTTAAGATAATGCAGCTTATTTTGGACAGAACCAAAAACTCAAACCCAGGTTTGTGTATCCTATATCCCCATGCTAGTCAATCTGTGGTTGGTTTCATCAGTGAGAAATTATCTTAATTGCTTAGACAACATGATAGGCTAATTTACAGAACAAATAGATTTTGGTTCCTATCTGCTCTGTGAAAGGTAGTACTCTCTGCAATAAAAGAAAAGTCATAAATGATGAAATATTAAAGGAACGAAGCTAAGAAGGAAGAAAGAAAGAAAAACAACTTGCAAAACAGATGGTACCTTCTTAAAACAGCAGGTGATTGTGCTGGTCTTTTCCACTTAACTTCTCTGTGTGACACAGTAGGCAGGGGCCAAGCTCCCTTAAGCCATTCTCACTATGCATTTATCAACAAATTGATTAACTGAAACTTTTAATCTTTAGGCCTAAATGGTGAAAATCAGTAGTCTTGTTTTCTCTGATTATATTATTTTGTACTGCTAACCGGAAGGCTGGCAGTTCAAACCCACCAGCCGCTCCTCGGAAGGAAGATTGGGCAATCCTACTCCTGTAGTGATATCGCCTCAGAAACCCAAGGAGGGGTCGCTATGAGTTGGATCTGAATCAACGGCACATAACAACAACAACACAACATATTATTTTGTAGAGTTGGAAGGCAGTGATTTGTGGAACTAAATGTTGTAACAAGAATAATTCTAGAACCTCCTTGCACTAAACATATACCCCTAGAATGATAGTTGGCAGTGCATCTGGGAGATAATTCCAAGCAGGGTGATCAGACTCATGCCTTTCCAACCCCTTCTCAGCCCTTATCATAGACCCATAGAAAGGCAAATCCAATGTTTTATACAGGCACAGAAAAAAGAAAAGTATCCTCCATTTTTTCTTTCTTTCTTTTTTCTTTATTTTATTAATAAATAAGAGAAATGGAGGTAAATGTCAGGCAATAATATTGCTTTTTTATGGATGTTAAATGTCAGGCAGCCTGGGCACCAATCCTTAACCTGTTTCTAAACAGTTTGGTGATCAGAATAACCAATTTACCTTTTCTAACTCTGCTTCCTCAACTAAAAAATAAGGGTAACATTTCTTCATTAAACCTAAAGTACAGTAGTACAAGGTTTGAAAGGATGATAATGGAGCACTGCGTGTTTTCTCTCCTTGCCCCATAAGACCTCACATTAAGCTAGAAAAGGGACATAGAGGAACTAACACAAAGGTTTAGGAAGTCGAAATGACCCGCGTTGCTAATGGGTTAGAAAGGACCTCAGACCTCCTGAATAACCATTGTCTAAGCTTCTATCTCCTCATTTGTGAGGAAGGCCCATGATTAGACAATCTCTAAAACTGATCCTGTTTCTAAAAAAATGTTAGATTATGTTATCATAATGTTGGATTGTGCAATGACAATCTTCTAAAAGAAGATTCCCTTGAAATCTGTCATTCAGCATGACAGGTCTTCAGAACACAGAAAACCAAAAAATCAAACTCTCTGCTGTTGAGTCGGTCCTGATGAATAGTGACCTCTCCTTGGGTTTCTGAGGCAGTATCTCTACGGAAGTAGATTGTACAATCTTCCTTCCAAGGAGTGGCTGGTGTATTTGAACCACCAGCCTTCTGGTTAGCCTTAGGCACTACGCCACCAGAGCTCATACGAACACAGGAGTGGGTTTATTTTTCTGTTAGTTTTCTTTATGTCTATAAAAGAAAAATATGCATTAAACATTTATAACTTAGATATTTCATTGGCGTTAGGATAGTTATTTTATTTTTTTAAATTAATGGACTTAATTTGTTTACAGCAGTTTTAAGCTTACCAAAGAATTTTAGCAAAAAATGCAGAGTTCTCATATATTTCCATCCCACCCTACCAAACTCCTCTATTATTGATATCTTGCATTGGTGTGGTATACTTATTAAAGTTGATTAATAAATATTGATACATTATTATTATCAGGAGCTCTGGTAGCATAGTGGCTAAAGCACTTGACTGCTAACCAGAAGGCTGGCGGTTCAAACCCACCAGCCACTCCTCGGAAGGAAGGTTGGGCAATCCTACTTCCGTAGTGATACTGCCTCGGAAACCCAAGGAGGGGTCGCTATGAGTCGGGGCCGACTCGACGGCACATAACAACAACAACAACAACAACATTATTATACTTTACATTGCTCTTTCCTCTTTGTGTTTGAATAATAATTTTTAAAAAGCACTTATTGTAATCTAGAATCTGGTTACATCTTCAGCACTGTATGCCTAGACATATAGATATATATCAATAAGATTACAGGGTTCTGGTGGTGTAATGGTTAAAGTTTTTGACTGCTAACAAAACGTTGATGATTCGAACTCACCAATTACTCCATGGAAGAAAATGAGTCAATCTGCTTCAGTAAAGACTTGCAGCCTTAGAAACCCACTGGTTATCATTATGAGTCAGAACTGACTCCATGGCAGTGAGTTTGGTTTGGTTTATCAATAAGATTATATGCTTCTTTGCAAGAGAATTGCAAAAGGAATAGCCAATGAGAGGGTAACATGTTCATTAGAGAGTTTTCTCCTGTTTATCAGAAAGAGAAGGCATTCTATTTTTGATTGTGTGCATCCCTCCCTCCCCCCCGCCAGAGGTCCAAAGACAAGAAAATGATTAATGAGTGCTCTCCACATTACTGTCAGCAGGAATCCAGTCCAGGCATGGGGGACGCCTAAATAATTGAAGGGTAGAGGTAATGGTGGTAACATTAGTTATAACAGGTCAGAGAAGATTTATTCCTGGGCTTTGTGCCCAGTTCAAAGGATCGTTTACACATTTCAGAGTGTGGCTTGCTTTGCTAATTGGTAAGCAGCCCTTATGGCTCAGAATTACAGTGCAGCTTCCCCACTAAATGTAGAGACTGAGGCTGGAAGAAATTGGGCCTTCTCTTCATTACTGAACCTTTCATGATAATAATTACAATAGAGGTTTTACCTAACGAGTGATAAATGACCACATTCCAGGCGGACACCTGATTACTTACATTGGAGGGGTAAGAGACCACTTCTCATTTGTTATTAACTCGATTGGAATACCATTTAAGTCAGAAGCAAAACTATTGGTTTGCTTGGAAATTCTTCATGTCTTTTCCCCTTCCTCCCGCATAACAGATAAGAATATACAGTGTAGTTAGTAGAGTTGGGACAGAGGTGAAGAGACATGTAAGCAAAAGCACTTTTTTCACTGACTAAAGCTTTTTAACACACTGCATCTATGGAATTCTATGAAACCTAAAGCAGATTGAACTACATACAGGCTCATGTGAGCAGATTAATCTGTGCAAAAGCAACATGATAGGAAGAGGTCAGGTTATAATGACTGACAATTGGAAAGGGTGCATTGAAGAGTCTGGGGTGAAGCCGGCATTGTTCTTGCCTCCAAGTTTTGAGGTTTGGGGCTTTTTTCTTTATCTTTTTTTTTTTCATATAGCTACTTGGCCATGTGAGTAATGACCTTGTCTATAGCATCCATCTCTTGAAATATGAAAGAGATGGCTTATTCCTATTCACACACACACAGAAACACAGGCACACACCCACACAAACACACCCACACAAACACACACCCACTAAGAGTATAAGGAACTGTCATCAGCAAGTTAAAGTGGTGAATGCTGGGTTAAAGAAAGATGAAACCAGTGATGCATTAAAAGTCAAACAAATGCAGCCCTAGACCAAACAATAACTTACTGGCTGAACATCAAGGGAATATGATCACATAAAGATCAGCAAAATTAAGGGTACTTCTTTTGCAACAGATCTTTGAAAAATAGCCCTCAGTTTGATATCAACTTATAGGGAAGATTTATGACAATTTTGTTATTTTTGTAATCTAATATTTTGCATGCAGTGCTTAGCAATTTTAGGGAAAATATTTATCTTTATCTTATAATAAACAAATAAAAATGGAACTTATGTGAGAATTCTATTAAGAACCTATTAAGAATTCTAGAATCTTCCATAAAAATAAGATTCTAATGTCAAGTTGAATTGCACCAAAGATAAAACGTGAAATATAATAAATTTAGTGAGATAACAGATTTTGTAAAGTTGCTCTGAGGTTGGGATTAACAAAGAATCAGGCAATTAAATTACAAAAACCAGGACTCTAAAGGAGTATACTTTAGGCCTACTTCTATTTTTTTTTT
>NW_006922488.1:497551-501231 GCF_000298275.1 Orycteropus afer afer | reverse complement strand
GGAGAGAGACTGAGCATTCTTTCTGAACTTGAGTTGTAGCCTGGTGCTTCCCTAATAAACCCCGTAATCCGTGAGTTCTGTGTGGCCACTGCAGTGAAGTATTGAACCCAGAGGAGAGGTGGTGGGTGCTTTGGGAGGAATGGTTGGAGCAAGGGCTGGAGGGGGAAGGCAGCATGTCTGGCCTGGCAGGAATAGACCTTGGGTTACTGCTGGTAATCCTGTCTTCCTCTTGGAGGGTTAGAGGTGGTCAGAAGATGTGGCCTCCTTGCCATTTTTGCAGGTCCTTTCTGACAACATGACCAAAGTAGGTGAGATGAAGTCTGGCCATTCTCACTTCCAAGGAGCATTCCAGCTGCATTTCCTCCAGGACAGATTTGATCATTCTTTGGGCACTCCATGGTACTTTCATTATGCTTTGTCAGCACTCAAACTCAAAAGCATCAACTCTTCTTTGGTCTTCCTTATTCATTGTCCAGCTTTCATGTGCACATGAGGTGACTGAAAACACCATGGCTTGGGTTAGGTGCACCTTAGTCTTCAAAGAGTCATCTTTGCTCTTCAGCACTTTAAAGAGGTCTTGTGCAGCAGATTTGCCTAATGCAATATGTTGTCTGATATCTTGCCTGATGCTTCCACTGGTGTTGATTGTGGAACCAAGCAACACAAAATCTTTGACAACTTCAATCTTTTTTCCATTTATCATGATGCTGCTTATTGGCCCATTTGTGAGGATTTTTGCTTTTTTATGTTGAGGTGTAATCCATGTTGCATACTGTGTTCTTTAATCTTCATCAGTAAGTGCTTTGAGTCATCTTCACTTTCTGTAAACAAAGTTGTGTCATCTGTACATCACAGGTTGTTAATGAGGCTTCCTCCAATCCTGATGCCACGTTCCACTTCATACAGTACAGCTTCTCATATTATGTGGTCAGCATATCCATTGAATAAGTATGGTGAAAACATACAACCTTGACACACTCCCTTCCTGAATTTAAACCATGCAGTATCCTCTTGTTCTGTTCAAATGACAGCCTGGTGGTCCATGTACTGGTTCCTCATGAGCACAATTAAGTGATCTGGAATTCCCATTCTTCTCAATGTTATCCATAATTTGTTATGATCCACACAGTTGAATGCTTTTGCATAGTCAATGAAACACAAGTAAACATCTTTCTGGTATTCTTTGTTTTCATCCAAGATCCATCTGCCATCAGCAATGATATTCCTCATTGCATATCCTCTTCTGAATCCAGCTTGAATTTCTGGAAGTTCTTTGTCAATATATTGCTGCAAATGTTTTTGAATTATCTTCAGCAAGATCTTGCTTGCATGCGATTTTAATCATATTGTTCAATAATTTCCACATTCTGTGGGATCATCTTTCTTTGGAATGGGTACAAAGATGGATGTCTTCCAGTCAGTTGGCCAGGTAGCTGTCTTCCAAATTTCTTGGCATAGATGAGTAAGTGTCTCCGGTGTGGCATCTGTTTATTGAAACATCTCTGTCAATTCCTGGAGCCTGTTTTTTGCCAATCTCTCAGTGCAGCTTCAACTTCTTCTTTCAATACCATTGGTTCTTGATCATATGCTACCTCTTTAAATGGATGAACATTGACCACTTCTTTTTGGTACAGTGATGCTGTGCTGTGTATTCCTTCCATCTTCTTTTGATGTTTCTTGCTTCATTCAATATTTTGCTCACTGAATCTTTCAATATCGCAATTCAAGGTTTGAATTTCTTCTTCACTTCTTTCAGCTTGATAAATGCTAAGCATGTTCTTCCCTTTTTGTTTTCTAACTCCATGTTTGCTCATTTCATTATAATAATTGACTTTATCTTCTCAGGTTGCTCTTTGAAATCTTCTGTTTGGCTCTTTTATCTTGTCGTTTTATCCGTATGCTTTAGCTACTGTCCATTTAAGAGCAAGTTTCAGAGCCTCTTCTGACATCCAGTTTTGGTCTTCTCTTTCTTGCCTGTTTTTTAATGACCTTCTGCTTTTTTCATGTGTGATCTTCTTGATGTCATCCCACAATTCGTCTGGTTTTCAGTCATTGGTGTTCAATGTGTCAAATCTATTCTTTAGATCATCTCTAAACTCAGGTGGGATATAATAAAGGTCATATTTTGGCTTGTGTGGACTTGTTTTGATTTTCTTCTGCTTCAGTTTGAACTTGCATATGAGCAGTTGATGGTCTGTTCCACAGTCAGCTCCTGGCCTTGTTTTGGCTGAAGATATTGAGCTTCTCCATCATCTCTTTCCACAGATGCAGTCATTCTGATTCCTGTGTATTCCATCTAGTGAAGTCCACGTGTATAGCCTCCTGTTATGTTGCTTAAAAAAGATATTTTCTATGAATAAGTCATTGGTCTTGCAAAATTCTATCATGTGATCTCTAGTGTTATTTCTATCACCAAGACTGTATTTCCCAACTACTGGTGATTCTTCTTTATTTCCAACTTTTGCATTCCAATCACCACTGATAATCAACACATCTTGATTGCATGTTTGGTCAATTTCAGACTGCAGAAATTGGTAAAAAATCTTTAATTCTTTGTCTTTGGCTTTGGTGGTTGGTGTGTAAATTTCAATAATAGTAGCATTAACTGGTTTTCCTTGTCAACGTATGGATATTATCCTATCACTGATGGCATTATACTTCAGGATAGATCTTGAAACATTCTTTGTGACGATGAATGCCACACCATTCCTCTTCAATTTGTTTTTCCCAGCATAGTAGATAATATGGCTGTCTGATTCAAAATGGTCAAAACCAGTCCATTTTAGCTCACTAAAGCTTAGGATATCGATATTTCTGTGTTCCACTTCTTTTTTGCCTGGGAGCTCTGGTGGTGTAGTGCCTAAGGCGTTTGACTGCTAATCAGAAGTTATCTTCTGCTAACCAGAACCTGGTAGTTTCATTTTTGGCAACTTCCAATTTTCCTAGATTCATACTTTATACATTCCATGATCTGATTATTAGTGGATATTTGTAGTTGTTTCTTCCCATTTTGAGTCATGCCACATCAGCAAATGGAGGTCCTGGAAGCTTTACTCTATCCACTTCATTAAGGTCAACTCTACTTTGTGGAGGCAGTTCTTCCCTAGTCATATTTTGAGTGCCTTCTGACCTGAGGGGCTCATCTTTTGGAACTTTATCGGATAGTGTTTCAGGGGTATTCATAACATTCTCCAGTAATATATCAGAAAGTGTTTCATTGCTATTAATAATGTTTTCACTGGCCAATTCTTTGAGAAGTGAATGGCCTCTTTCTTCTTCTGAGTCTGTCTTAGTCTGGAAGCTTCACTAAAATGTGTCCACCATGGGTGACCCTGAAGATATTTGAAATACCAGTGGCATAACCTGTAGCCTCACAGCAACATGCAAGCCACCACAGTATGACAAACTGACAGACAAGTGGTGGAAAGTATAAATAAGAGGTAATAAATTTGACCTATCTTTTCCATTTTTTGTCTCAGTTATTAACAAATTTTAACTAAAAATCCATTTTTAGGTGATATTACCTCACACATTTATTCCAGACTTAGCTAAAAAAACATATATACTCATCAAAACCAAACCCACTGCCATTGAGTTGATTCCAACTCATATTGAACCACAATGAGTTTCCGAGGTGGTTAATCAACTTGAAGTTAAAGACAATTAAAACAAGTCCAAGA
>NW_006922488.1:491123-495847 GCF_000298275.1 Orycteropus afer afer | reverse complement strand
AGAATGCTCCTTGGAAGCAAGAATGGCCAGACTTCGTCTCACCTATTTTGGTCATGTTGTCAGAAGGGACCATTCCCTGGAGAAGGATGTCATGCTTGGTAGGGTGGAGGGTCGACGAAAGAGAGCGAGGCCTTCAACAAGATGGATTGACATGGTGGCTGTGATGATGGGCTCAAGTATAGCAGGGATTGTGGGGCTGTGCGGGATTGGGCAGTGTTTCGTTCTGCGGTGCATGGGGTTGCTATGAGTCGGAAATGACTTGACAGCACTTAACAACAACAACAACAAATCTTTATGAAAGAAGATTGCCCCATCTTCCTTCTGTGGAGTGGCTGGTGGGTTTGGACCTCCAACCTTCTGTTTAGCAGTCAGATGCCTTAGCCTCTGTTACACCAGAGCTGCTTAAAAGCATATATATTACATCTAAAAAGATGAGGTTTGCCATTGGGACTAAACTAACCAGTATAGTTATCATCATGTGGATGGCAACTCTGCACTTAGCCAATGGGTCAGAAATGTCCTCCTAGAACAGGACTTTGGCACCGCATTTTCCCTTTCCCTGCCGTGGACTATTTAACCTCAAACCTATCCACGTAATTATTAAAGACACGTACTTTTTTTTTTTCAAGGCAGAAACTGGTAGTTAACACACAAGGTATATAATTTGTTCTCTAAAACTGGGCATTTTCTACTCTAACAGGATTGCCAGTTCAATGTTTTCTTCAAATCTAGAATTTCCATTGATATTTCTGATAAGCTTCTGAAATAAACCCTCAATTTTGGTCAAAGATGCTCTCTATATTACCTCTAGAACTGTACTGGGGGTTCTGTTCTATCCTGAATTTTACCCAACATCTCTTTAGCAAGCTTCTCTTCCATAAGCCTTGTGAGCTAAGCATATATCCCTCTGGTGCTAATACAGTTATGAAAAGAGCAGGCTGTGAAAGCCTTGCCTGTGGGACTTTGGGAAAATATCTCTATGTTTGCCATTCCTCATTCCCAGTGGAAATGTAAACTAGTGCAAACACTTTGGGAATCTACTTGGCATTATCCTGTAAAGTTGAATATTTGTATTCTCTACAACCCAGCAATTACTTACCAAATATATGTTAAGAGAGGGGCACAAGAATGTTCATGTTCCAAAAACATGTCATGAGACTTAAGATGGGCCAAAATTTAGCATGTTTTCTACTGTCTCATTGCCCACCCTGAATATTTATGGCAGACATTTGTAATAGATTCTTTCTTGCTGAATACAGGCTTAGCCTCATAATTCTTTTCAATTCAGACCAACAAGTAATGATCACCAATTAATTAGAATCTTGAAAAGAGACTTTTCTGCTTTCCTTGCCCTAGGGTATAAAGGGACATTGGGACTGATTGAACTTGGGCAATTTATTAAAAATAGTTTTGACTGCAAGTAATGGTAAACAGATTTTTTCCAAAGACATATTTCCTTCTCCCATTACTCTACTCTGAAAGCCAGGCTGGTTTCATTAAGATTTGCTAGTTATATTTTCCTCTACACTTTTTGAGCTAAGCTATAAAATGATTTTAGAGTGAAAAATTATGTTTCCATCTCTTTTTTTTTTAAACTTCTTGTCAACTGACTAGATTTATTTTGCTTTTATAATTCATATTGATCCATTACATAATGCAACAACTGTCATTCAATTATGTTATGATGTTTTCTCTTTAGATTGATATTACCTTTCTATAAATTGTTTTTCCTTCTTTTTTATATAGCAATCAATGGAAAAGAAAAGTCTAATAGGATATGGAGAATAGATTATACTAACATTCCATAGTTCTATACATGGATTGCCAAAATATGGGAGGAAATTGCCAAAATCAATAATTTTCTTTTTTCCAAATGTTGATACTTTATCTTGAGCCATAGCATATATTGCAGTTCCTTTCAGCAAATAAGTTTAGAAGGAGAAACACTGAGTCACTGAGTAATAATTTTAAATTACCAGGGTAAGGGAATATGAAAAAAAAAACTTCATGTACAATGAGAATTTTCAGTGTTTCCTATGACTGATGGTCTAGACGTTTTATGCTTTGGATTTAAGAGATTCTAGTTAATAAGGGATTACTACAGAAACAGTGTAGGTGACTGAGTGTCAATTAGTTAGAAGATATCTTCTTGGAGAAGGAAAAAAATATATCCCCGCACCTTTACATTAACTTTGTCACTGAGGCAAAGTTCCTCAACAGATTTTTCTTTCAATTAGAACAAGCAAGTTGAATGCCTTGGAGAGAAATTGGATTTAATAAATGCCCTCAGAGGCACAGGCATCTATATTTCATCCCTAGAATAATTCATGGGCATTATTTGTTTCCAATGAGGTCCAAATCCAAGCTGTGAACTGGATGAGCTAGAGCGACAGGCAAAGATGTCAATTAGAAATACCTTTCTTTGACTTATCCTGCTTTGCTTTTATGAACTTACGTTATGCTCCCCAAAGCTGCTGCTTTTTTAAGTTGGGTAGAATATTTGACAATGAAGTTCACAAGACTAGATAATGCTCTCCATTAGGTTTAGAGGTGGGGTAAGAAGGAAAGCTAATTTAGTTAGCACCTATGGTAGATTGCACAGAATCACAGAGCTCAAGGGCTCTGGAAATTAAGCTTCTTCTACCTCATTTGACCACTCCTCATCTGTCAGTTTGTCATACTGTGGTGGCTTGTGTGTTGTTGTGAGCCTAGAAGATACACTACTGGTATTGCAAATACCAGCAGCATCACCCATGGTGGACAGGTTTCAGTGGAGTTTCCAGACAGATTAAGAAGGGGCCATCCACTTCTGAAAAAACTGGCCAATGAAAATCTTATGAATAGCAGTGAAACACCATCTGATGTATCACTGGAAAACTCTGAAGAGCCATGAAACTTTGTCTGATATAGTGCTGGAAGATGAGTCTCTCTAGTTTGAAGATGTTCAAAATATGAGTGGGGAGGAGATGTCTTGCCAAAGTAGAGTCAAACTTAATTACATGGATGGAGTAAAGTTTTCAGGACATTCATTTACTGATGGGACATATTTCAAAATGGGAAGAAATGGCTGGAAGCATCCATCCATAATCAGAAGATGAAATGTACAAAGTACAAACCTAGGAAAATAGGAACTTGTCAAAAATGAAATGGAATGCATAAAGATTGATATTGTAGGCATTGTTGTTGTTGTTCTTATGTGCTGTCGAGTCAAACCTGACTCATAGCGACCCCTCCTTGGGTTTCTGAGGCAATATCACTTCCGTAGTGATACTGCCTCGGAAATCCAAGGAGGGGTTGCTATGAGTCAGGGCTGACTCGACGGCACATAACAACAATAACAACATCACTATGGAAGTAGGATTGCCCAACTTCCTTCCGAGGAGTGGCTGGTGGGTTTGAGCCACCAGCCATCTGGTTAGCAGGCAAGTGTCTTAGCCACTATGCTACCAGAGCTCCCATTAGTGAGCTGAAATGGGCTGGTTTTGGCCATTTTGAATCAGGCAACCATATGATCTACTATGCTTGAAATGAGAAATTGAAGAGGAATGGCATCACATTCATTGTCACAGAGACTGTTTCAAGATCTATCCTGGAATACAATGCTGTCAGTGATAGGATAATATCAATATGTCTACAAGGAAGACCAGTTAATATTGGAAAATATGGCTTTAGTGATAGAAATGATGCTGGAAATTGCATGATAGAATTTTGCAAGATCAATGACTCATTCATTGCAAATACCTGTTTTCAACAATATAAATGGTGGCTACATATGTGGATTTCACCAGATGGAATACACAGGAATCAGATTGACTACATCTGTGGAAAGAGGAGATGAAGAAGCTCAATATTTTCAGCCAAAACAAGGCCAGGAGCTGACTGTGCACAAATGAAAGTTCAAATTGAAGCTGAAGACAATTAAAACAAGTCTACAAGAGCCAAATTTGACCTTGATTATATCCTATGTGAATTTAGAGATGATTTGAATGATAGATTTGACACATTGAGCACCAATGACTGAAAATCAGATGATTGGTGGGATGACATCAAGAACCTCACCCATGAAGAAAGCTCATTTAAAAACAAAAAGGTCATTAAAAAGACAGGAAAGGAAGAAAAGATCAAAATGGATGTCAGAAGAGACTCTGAAACTTGATCTTGAAAAATAATGATAAGATAAAAGAACTAAATAGAAGATTTCAAAGAGTGGCTCAAGAAGACAAAGTCAATTATTATAATGAAATGTGCAAAGACCTGATGTTAGAAAACTAAAAGGGAAGAACATGCTTAGCATTTATCAAGCTGAAAGAAGTGAAAAAAAAGTTCAAGCCTTGAGCTGCAATCTTGAAAGTGTCTATTGGCAAAATATTGAATGATGCAGGAAACATTAAAAGAAGATGGAAGGAATACACAGAGTCACTGTATCAAAAAGAAGTGGTAGATATTTATCTATTTCAGGAAGTGGCATATGTGTTAGATTGGGTTCTCTAGAGAAAAACAAAAACCAGCAAAGCGTATATATATTATATATATATATATGGAGAGAGAGAGAGAGAGAGAAATTTATCTTAGGAAAATGGCTCACAAACGTATAGAAGCCGGCAAGTCCAAAGTCCCTGGAGGAAATGTCGGGCTGGCGGCAGCCTTAGCTTCCGCAAGCACAGGGGGCCAAGAAATTCAAGGCTGGCAGGCAGTACACTGGTTGTTGACTCCAACGAAAGACG
>NW_006922488.1:473799-474270 GCF_000298275.1 Orycteropus afer afer | reverse complement strand
GGCATGGTAGTTTGGACATTTGGGACATCTTTGACCTCCGCCTCATGGGGACCAGCCTCGTGCTGATCTTTCTAAGAGAAATTGTTCAAGCAGTCCCCATTCCAGGTTACAGGATCCTATTTTTTTCCTATCAATGCCCTCACTGTTATGGTAGACACTGTTCTGGGTTGGCAATTGAGCTGGTGTTGTAAATCAGCCACTCTTATAATAAGACTCTGGATTTGGGTTTCAGCTATGTCAGCCCTGGTAGTAGAAGCTATAGGCTTTCTTTCAAAGCACAGCTGGAAGCACTGAGGTCATTCATGTGGTGCTTAAGCCAAGACTCAGCAGCTTTGAGCCCATCTCGCTCTTTCACCAATTTATCCAGTGTAAGTAGGACCAACCAACCAACTTCCTATACTCCTCATCCTGACAAAATTGCAGAAAAGTATCAAATATCTGATCACCCAGAGTGTCACTTCTCACAAGTAC
>NW_006922488.1:470328-472322 GCF_000298275.1 Orycteropus afer afer | reverse complement strand
GTGATATGCAGGTGATACAACCAAGCTTGCTGAAAGTGAGGATGACTTGGAGCACTTTGCTGATGAAGATTAATGACTACAGCCTGCAGTATGGACTATGTCTCAACATAAAGAAAACAAAAATTCTCACAACTGGACCAATAAGCAGCATCATGATAAATAGAGAAATGATTGAAGTTGTCAAAAATTTCACATTAACTGGTTCCACCATCAACACCAACAGAAGGAGCCATGAAGAAATCAGATGATGTACTGCACTGGGCAAGTCTGCTGCAAAAGACCTCTTTATTTGTATGGAAAGAAAAGAGACCTTGGATAAGCAAAGCAGTATCGAAGAAGAACAAAGTAGGAGGTCTCAGTCTCCTAGATCTCAAAACCTGCTTTACAGTCATAGTTGTCAAAACAGCCTGGTATTGGTACAACAACAGATACATAGACCAGTGGAACAAAATTGAGAACCCAGAAATAGATCCATCAAGCTATTGTCAGTTGATCTTTGACAAAGAGCTGAAATCCGTTCAATGAGGAAGAGGTAGTCTCTTTCACAAATGGTGCTGGCAAAACTGGATATCCATTTGGAGAAAACTGAAAAAAGATCCATACCTCACACCGTACACAAAAACAAACTCCAGATAGACAAAGACTTAAATGTGAAGCCTAAAACTATAAAGTTCATCAAAGGAAAAATAAGGGCAAACTTAGTGTAGTGGCACTAATTTATGGCATAAATAGACTATCAGTCATAACCCAAAATGGACAAACAGAAGAAGATAAACTAGATGATTGGGAGGTTCTAAAAATTAAATTATTATGTGCATCAAAAGACTTCCCCAAAAGAGTCAAAAGGGAAACTACAGAACAGGAAAAAATATTCGGCAACAACATATCAGACAAAGAACTTATCTCAAAATTTTATAGAAAGCTTTAATACCTCAACATCAAAAAGACAAAAAATCCAATTAAAAAATGGGCAGAAGACATGAACAGACACTTCAACAAACAAGGTATTCAGGCAGCCAACAAACACATCAAGAAATTTTTGCGATCATTAGCTATTAGAGATATGCAAATCAAAACAGCCATGAGATACCATCTCACCCCAACATTAATAGCAAAGTTCAACAAAATAGAAAATAATAAATTCTGGCAAGAATGTAGAGAGATTGGGACTGTCATACACTGCTGCTGGGACTGTAAAATGATACAAGCACCATAGAAATTGATATGGCAGTTTCTTAAAAAGTTGGAAATAGAAATACCATTTGACCCAGCAATCCTATTATTAGATATATATTCTAAAGAAGTGAGAGGCAGAACATGAATAGATATACGCATACCCATGTTCATTGCAGCCCTATTCACAATAGCAAAGATATGAAAACAATCTAAGTGCCTATCAATTGAGGAATGAAGAAACAAACTGTGGTACATACACACATGTGTATGTACCACATACACATGGTGGTACATACATAGTATTCCATTCCACCCCAGTATGAAAAAGTGACAGATGACTGGTGGTGCAACACTATAGGACAGAGTAACACTGCCAATAGGATTTCTAAGCTGTAAATCTTTATGGAAGCAGACTGCCACATCTTTCTTCTGAGGAGTGGATGATAGGTTCAAACAACCAACCTTTTGGTTAGCAGCCCAGCATGACCAGGACTCTAGCATGCTCACATATTTTGTTGTTAGGGGCCGTTGCTGGTTCCAACTCATAGTGAACCTATGAACAAAATAATAAAACAATGTCTGGTCATGTACCATCCTAACAATTGTTGCATATTTTGAGCCCATTTTTGCAGCCACTATGTAATATGTGCTTAGTCCCCAGGAGCAAGGTAAGCACACGCGGGCTTCTGCTTACTCACTGATCTGCACTGAGCACTTTCCCTTGTTACCCTCCTGAGAGGGACCGGGTCTCCGGGGGCAAGGTAAGCACGGGTGTAGCACAGAGTAGCAGGCCGGGAGAGCAGGAGAAAGGGGTAAAA
>NW_006922488.1:453488-467069 GCF_000298275.1 Orycteropus afer afer | reverse complement strand
GTTCTGCTGTGCATGGGGTCACTATAAGTCGGAAACGACTCGACGGCACTTAACAACAACAACAACATGTAATTCCATGTATTGAGCATCTTCCTTTTTTTCACTGACCCTCTACTTTACCAAGCATGATATCTTTTTGAGGGACTGGTCTCTTCTGACAACATGACCAAAATATGATATGTGAAGTGTTGGTTTCTATGGAGCATTCTGGCTATACTTCATTCAAGGCTGATTTGTTCATTCTTCTGGCAGTCCATGGCATAGTCAATAGTTTTTGCCAACACTATAATTCAATTGCATCTATTCTTCTTCAGTCTTCCTTATTCACTATCCAGCTTTCTTATGCATATGCAGTGATTGAAAATACCATGCCTTGAGTCAGGTGCACCTTAGTTCTCAAAGTGACATCACATCTTTGTTTTTTTAACACTCTAAAGACTTTTCTTCTTTCTCTTGTTTAATTTTATTATGATTTGAGTGAAAGTTTACAGAGCAAGTTCATCTTCCATATAACAGTTCATATATACTTTGTCTCATGACATTGACTGTAATCTCCCACAATGCAACAGATCTCTTTCCACTTTCTCCCCATAGCCACCTCTTCCCTGTGTCCTTCCCTTCCATGCACTCTGCCCCTGAGCTGTCTTCATGTGCATACGCAGACTTTCTATTCTTTCATGATCGATCTCTTCGAGGCATATCAGCTGTAAATGTTCAGCTGATATGCCTGTCCTTCGTTTGGTTGGAAGCCAGAGGAGTGGGTTCAATTCCAGATCTGAAGGGCATCTAGGGGCCATAGTATCAGGGGTTCTACCAGGCTCTATCAAACCAGCAAACCTGGTTTCCCCCACCCCCTTTTTTAAAATGATTTTGAGTTTTGTTCCACATTGTTGTCCCACTCTACCCAGGATCTCCTACGTAGGTCCCCTCCGAATGGTTGACAGTGGTAGCCAGGCACCATCTAGTTCTTCTGGTCTCATAATCATATGGGCTGAGGATCTCACTGTACTACAGTCCCCTGGACTAATTACTTCCACTTGTCTTTGATTCCCTCATTCTTATTTGCTCTGGACTAGGAGAGACTTATTGTGCATCTGGATGGTCACTCGCAAGCTTTTAAGATCCTAGTCACTACTATCCAAAGTAGGATGTGGAACTAAGTTTTTGTGTAGTATGTTATGCCAACTGAGCTTGATGTTCCCTGAGACCATGGTCCTGAGCCCACAGGTCCAACTACTTGTTCCCTCTGCATAGCTGGCTGTGGTCAAGAAGTGACTACATCCTTGTCCCTTGTCAGCTCTGCTATATACCTAAAAATTCTTACAGAACATACAAATACACTTGTAGAAACATTGTCTGCCAACCCTGTACATGGACATGGGCACACTCCCCCCTGCATAGACATACCTAATCATTCAGCCTATCAACCCATCTATCCACCTGTAGATCAATGCTTGCCATCACTGACAATGCAGTATGTGCAAAAGGGTTCATCTTTGTTGTTTTTACCTCCCATGGACCTCTCTATGTTTAAAGACCTCTTTTGAAGCAGATTTGCCTAATGTAGTATGTCATTTGATTTCTTAACTGCTGCTTCCATGAATGTTGATTGAGGATCCAAATAAAATGAAACCCTCGACAGCTTCAATATTTTCTCTTTCAATATTGTAAATATGCTGTAGTAAGACTAATTTTTTTTTCATGAGAATTATATCCATTTTCTCTCAAATACCAAATTCTGAACCAAGGAATACTTCTCTTTTGAAACATGTAAGTTAGGAATTTTTGATGATTAAGAAAATCAACATAAATAGATATATCTTGGAATCCAACAAGTGTTTGGTGAAGGTAGTGTTCCTAATGATTATTGGCCACACTGTATAATGGTGTGAAGTTTTAGGAAAAATATGTGTTGAACAAATCTGGGAGCACAAGTTGTTCTTTTACAAAGCATTAAGTGCTATACAATCATCTTGAAGGGGATTAGTTCCAGATTTCCCTTTCCATACCAAAATCCATTGATGCTCAAGTCCTTTAATAGAAACTGCTGTTGTTTTTGTGTACAACCTATGCACATCTTTCAGTATACTTTAAATCATGTCTAGATGAATTATAATACTTAATACAATGGAAATAGTACTCTATTTTACCCTTTCTCTTATCCTTGGAGGGATTGCTTTGACTGCTTAATTTTTTTTTTCCTAAATGTTTTCAATCTGAGGTTGGTTGACTCCATGGATGCAGAACCTGCAAATACAGAGGGCCACTGTATATATGTAAGGCATTCTCATGCATTTTTGCAGATCTATTGTATTATTTTGTTTTCTAGCTTTTGTATCTATGTGTTTTACCTCTTATTTAACTATAAATCCATGAAAGGTAGAGATTATAGCTGCCATCCACTGGGAGCACCCTCATAGTGCTGAGCACAGTTTTATGCACAAGTGTAGACACCTGTAGAAATAAGATTTGGTTTCATATCTTGACCTCACTACACTTTTGACTATATGACCAAGGACAAATCACTCAAGTTACACTGTCTCACTGATAAGGTCATGGAAGCAGCAGTCAAGAAATCAGACATCGTGTTGCGCTGGGCAAATATGCTGCAAAAGACTTCTTTAAAGTGTTAGGGAGAAAATATATCATTCTGAAGATTAAGGTGCTCCTAACTCAAGCCATGTCATTTTCAGTAGTTTTATATGAATGTGAAATCTTGACAATGAATATGGAAGACTGAAGAATTGATGCCTTTGAATTGTGATGTTAGCAAAGGATACTGAAAATACCACAGACTGCCAGAAGAATGATCAAACCTGTCCCAGAAGAAGTGCAGCCAGAATGCTCCTTAGAGCAGAGAATGGCCAGACTTTGTTTCACCTACTTTGGTCATGTTGTCAGAATGGACCAGTCCTGGGAGAAGGATATTGTGCTTGGTAAAGTAGAGGGTCAGCAAAAGAGCAGAAGACCCTCAATGAGATAGATTGACACAATGGCTTCAATGATGGACTCAAGCATAGCAAAGATTGTGAGGATAGCACAGGACCAAGCAGAGTTTTGTTCTGTTGTACATAGGGTCACTATGAGTTGGACTCAACTTGATGGAACCTAGTAACAAAAATATAGCCAAAACAATGGGCTTCACATACTGATGATTATGAAGATGGAATAGGACCAGGCAGCATTTCATCCTGTAATACATAAGGTCACCATGAATCAGAGCCAACTCTATGGCACCTAACAACAAGAACAAAGTATATTCATTCTATTCAAATGACAGTAACTTCTCAACAAATGCTTCACTACTGAATTGCTGCTATTATTTTGGATTATTATTTAATGAATCACAGTTGACTCTATCCTTTGCTTTCACAGAAATTAAAGGGCTTTTTATCTTCCCGGTCTAGAATTATGGAAATGTGTTCTTTGCTATTAATGATGTGATCAGTAGCAAATATGTACCCCAACTTGAGGTCTTGCTTGTAGGGGTTACAGGTGAAACCTCCCAAGCTCATTACAAATTCCATGAGTCATTTGATTAATTCCTTTGTTGATAATGCTAAATTACTCTGCAAAATGAGACATCTGTTCAGAGTAAGAATGAGATCTTGATAGGGTCAGGACAATTGACCAGCTCTCCATAACCAGGCAGGGGCTACTAGGGAGTACTGAGAGACAGTGAGCCTAAACTTCCCTGACATCTGATTCACCAAATATGATTCTTACATAATATAATTCAATACTCAGTTTTCTTTTATTAGGTGTTGACCCTAACTTTTTTCCTTCTAAAACCCTTGAAGTCCATCTTACTGACTGTGGTAGTTAAGGTTATGTGTCAACTTGGCTGGGCCTGGTTGAGTGGCTGGGCAGCTGGATGTAGTTATTCCCCATGATAAGACTGGCAATCAACTGGTGGGATCTACCACAAGCAGCTGAGTAGCTGCTTTAGGGATGTGGTCTGCATCCTGTGTATAAGAAGTAGCTTTGGGAATGGTCTCTAGCTTATGGCACACTTGGACCCTGCCTGTAGCCATGTCATTGTTCAGCAGCCTGCCATGCTCTGCTGACCTTGGGACTTTCAATGGACTTGAATCAATGACCTGCCTTGTTGTTTGGTAATATTGGGACTGTAACATTTTATTTGTCAACCTTGGATTTGTCAGCTTCAGCAGCCAGCAGCTGTCTGAGTGAAAAAAAAGCCTCCAGCTTCAGTGGCCCGGGAGCAGGAGGCAGAGCTGAAGCCCAAAATTGAGGACATTTTACCTCATGCCTAGAGCCTGGCACTTTAAACTTTGACTTAAAGCCTCTAAACTGTAAGAGAATAAACTCCTGTTTGTTTGAGCCATCCCATTTGTGGTATATTCCTGTCAGAGCAGCAGTAGGTAACCAAAATACTGACTTTGGAATATTTTATACCTGAAGTGTGAGTTGGCATAATGTTGACCAAAAGCCCACTGCATCCCCACATTTTCCCAACATTCAAGGTACTCCTTTTGATCAGCATTTATGATGTAACTGATGCATGCATTCTTTCCACTCTAAAATATCCTGATGACATTGGTGGTGATTGGGTTGTGGGTGAGGAAAGAGTCTTGTTCATGATATTTTGAGATGAAATGTTATATTTGACAATTTGAGTTTGACTTGTAAAAGCCCTAATGAAAATTTTCAATTATTGTCCTTGACCCATTCAGTTTTCCTCTAATACTACAGATATTTTTGTGTATTTTTTTCACATGTGTAGACCAGAGTCTACTGCATATCAGGTATTTGATGAATAATTGTTGAATGAACATCTCAAAATAAAAGAGATAGAGATGAAACTTCTTTTGCAGGCTGATCATTCTTTTCTCCACACTTCCTTTTTCACAGAGAATAGACTTTTTAAAAAGCATATAAGGGAACGGAGGAAGAGGGCATAAGGTCTCCTCTTTGTGCTCATGGCTTAAAGGATGAAGTTTCTTGAGGAGATAACATAGAAAGTTGGAACAGCTTGTTGAAATTCACATGCAGATGCATACACAGGAGTGGTTACTTTCCATGGAGTCTGTGCAGTGGCTTCATTTTGGGGTTCTTATCCCTTCGTTGGGTGCAGTCTTGTGTGTGAACTGATTATGAATCCCAAGTTTGGTAGTGCCCGTCCTTCATCTGTCTGAGGCCTCCTCACTCCTCTTCTCTGGCCTCTAGGTCTCCTTGTCTTTCCAGGTAACCTTTGCTTAGGAATACAGAACATTTTCTCTGGGGAATTTTCTCAGCCCTTATAGCTTAACATATATATGACTAAAATGAATACTTTTTCCTACCTTAAATTCCATAGCATACAAAGACAAAGAGTATGGTTTATGTTTTCAAGACATTTACAGGACACTGTTTGCTAAGTTAGAATTTCAGTGACTCTTATGCAATAGGGTGAATCTTATGCAATAGGGCATTGGTTGTTCAGTGGTAAAATTCTCACTTTCCAGGTGGGAGACCCTGGTTCAATTCCCAGTCAATTCACCTCATGGGAGCCCACCACGTGTCTGTCAGGGGAGGCTTGTGTGTTGTTGTGATGCTGAACATGCTTCAGCAGAGCTTCAGGACTAGCAGACACTAGGAAAGAGAGACTTGGAGATCTACTTCCAGCTGAAACCTATGAGTCATAACGATCTGGTCCCCAACTGATCCCGGGAATGCACAGGACCAGGAAGCGTTTTGTTCCATTGTGCCTGTTGGGTGTAGTCTAGTGTGTGAACTGATTATTAATCCCAAACTGTGGTAGTGTCCTTCCTTCATCTGTCTGAGGCCTTCCCACTCCTCTTCTCTGGCCTCTAGGTTGTTTGTCAGTTTGGCTGGGCCATGATTCTCAGTGGTTTAGCAGTTACGATGTAGTTGTCTTCCATGATGACATCTGATATAAATTAATCACCACCATGATGAGACCTGCTATGAGCAGCTAGTGAGTTGAAAAAGAGTTTCTTCAGGGGTGTGGCCTGTTTCCAATATATATGGATATCCTGGCAAAGCTTTCTGGTGCTTTGCTTGATCTGGATCCTGCATCTGGCTCATCATCAACTGACCTTCAGTTCTTGGACTTGAACATATTGCCTCCTGATCTTGGGATTGTTGCTTTCATAGCTTGTGAGCCATCAGCCTGCCATCTTACCTGCCAGTTGTGGATTCATCAGCCCCTGCAGTTATAACTGCATACTTCTATAACTGAATGAACCATTTCCTTGAGATAAATCTTTCTCTCTGTTTCTGTTTCTGTCTTCCTCTCTCACTATATATATATATATATATATACACATACATATATAAACTTCATTGGTTTTGCTTTTCTAGAGAAATCCAGCCTAAGGCACATGCCACAAATTGGATGCCAACTTGACTAGCTAACAACAACAGTCTTATTCAGAATTTGCACTTGCATACATTTTCATAAATAGCAATCCTATTATATACACTATGTCCCAAGCACCTCGGAATTGGAAGTGGAGTTACTTCAAAGGATTGCGTGGATAAAAGATGAGGAGCTTGCAGTAAATTGAAGAATTTGCCCTAAGATCATCTCTATCACATGGGGTAACTTTAGTAAGAAACATCTTTAAGATAGTTTCCTTATCTACAGAAAGGATGCAATAATAATCCTGCTGAATAAACATTAATTGAACGAACAAACTATTGACTGTATGAATGACAATAAACATTAATTAGTGTATTAGTGACTCATCAATATGCTTTCAATCTGATAAGCAGGTTGTAGGGTGACAGCTCATTAGTTTGAGACAGAACATGTGGGCTCAGACTTGGTACTGTTTCTGACTCATTCTATGAGTGTGGTGGGCTCTTCGGTTGCCACTCAACTATCTATTATTGTTTATTTTGCAACAAATCTATAATCTATTTTTAGGAAATTCAAATGTCCTTATTCTCAGATGTGTGCATTTGGTACGATTAATCCCAGCTTTAAGAGAACTCCCATAGGGTTGTTGGGAAGATTGATGAGCAAAACACTTATAACAGTGTCAACACTTAATAAATGCTTGTTGTTGTTACTGCTATTATAGAAATCTTACTTTTCTTTATTTATGAATAATTTCTGCAAGATATCACAACATTACAAATTATTGGAATAAATGGCTGAATTAGTTTCCTATGGCTGCCATAACAAATTTCCACAAAGTGTGTGGCTTAAAACAACAGAGTTTATTGTCTCACAGGTTTGAAGGCTAGAAGTCTAAAATCAAGGTGTGAGCAGAACCATGCTCTCTGTCTAAGTTCTAGGGGAAGATTATTCCTGTATCTTACTAGATTCTGGTGGTTTCCAAGCATCTTTGGCATTCTCTGGCATATAGATGTATCACTCAATCTCTATGTCTGTTGTCACATGGCTGTCTTCTATCTTTATCTGTGTCTCTTCTCCTTTTTGAAGGACATCACTCATATTGGATTAGGAGTTATCCTACCTCAGTATGACTTCATATTAACTGGTAACTTCAAAAACTTAATGTTTTAGCAAGGTCACATTTCAATACTATCTTTTTGCATGAAACAATTCAATTCATAACCATGACATTTTATCATTTATCTAAAACTTCACAGTCTTTCTTAATTTATGAAATTATTCAAATGAGCAGTTAAAAAGTTTTTATCATGCAGTTGGTACATGTACCACATTAGTTATAGTAGAGTACCAAGACAGAAAATAAGGTTTATGTTTTTATGGAACTCAAAAAACATTCATATGACTCAGGGGTTTGACTCACTAAAAGGGTCTGAAGCCAAGACCACCACGTTGTTGTTAGGTGCTGTCAAGTTGGTTCTGACCCACAGTGACCCTGTGTACAAAAGAACAAAACATTGCCTCATCCATGAGACCACCATATCTGATGCAAATGAATAACATGTGTGTAGTTAAGTGGGGAAGATGTCTTAGACAAAATGGCCATTTTACTTATTCATGATTTAATGATTTGCATGTAACTAGAAGATTTGATAAGTCTGATACCCTGTAGTTTTCTTTCTCTATTCTAGTGGCTAGTACTGAAGGAGGGATCCCTGATAGTGTAGTGCCTAAGGCACTTGACTGCTAACCAGAAGGCTGGCTGTTCAAACCCACAAGCCACTCCTCAGAAGGAAGGTTGGGTGATCTACCTCCATAGTGATACTACGTTGGAAACCCCAGGAGGGGTCGCTATGAGTCAGGTCTGACTCAACGCCACATAACAACAACTAACAGTACTAAGGAAGATAACAGGAAGGAGAGAAGTCAAATACCTGATTGGATCATCTGGAAGAATTTTTTTAACTTGAGGCACATGTTGTTGCTGTTAGGTGCCATTCAGTTGGTTCTGACTTATACAACCCTATGTACACTAGAACAAAACACTGCCCAGTCCTGCTCCATCTTCATAATCATTGCTATGTGTAAGACCACTGTTGCAACCACTGTATCAATCTCTTTCATTGAGTGTCTTCCTCTTTTTCCCTAACCCTTGTACTTTACAGATTATTGTGTCCTTTTCCAGAGACTACTGTCCAAAGTACATGAGACAAAGTCTCAGCACAGTCACTTCTAAGGAGCTTTCTGGCTGTTTTTCATCCGAGACAAATTTGTTCATTCTTCTGAATGTTCTGGTATATTCAGTATTCTGCACCAAAATCATAATTCAAATACATCAATTTTTCTTCAGTCTTCCTTGTTCACTGTTCCTCTTTTGCATTCATATGAAGCAACTGAAAATGCCATGGCTTGGATCAGATGCACTTTAGTCTTCAAAGTAACATATTTACTTTTAACATTTTAAAGAAGACTTTTGGAGCAGATTTACCCAATGCAATATGTCATTTGATTTCTTGACTCCTGCTCCATGGACATTGATTTTGGATCCAAGTAAAATGATATCATTGATGACTTCAATCTTTTCTCCATTTATCATGATGTTGCTTATTGGTCTAGTTATAAGGATTTTAGTTTTCTTTATGTTGAAGTGTAATCTACACTGAAGGCTGTAGTTTTGATCTTCATTGGTAGGTGCTTCAAACCTTTGTTTCCAACAAGCAAGATTGTTTCTTCTGTGTATTGCAGGTTGTTGACGAGTCTTCCTCCAATCCTGATACTACGTTCTTCATATAGTCTAGACTCTCAGACATTTTGCTCAGCACACAGATTGAATAAGTATGAGTGAAAGGATGAAATCCTGACACATACCTTTCCTAATTTTAAACCATTCAGTGTCTCATTCTTCTGTTTGAATGACTGCCTCTTGGTCTATGTACAAGTTCCTCGTGACCACAATGAAATGTTCTGGATTTCCCATTCTTTACAGTGTTATCCATGATTGGTTATGATCCATACAGTTGAATTCCTTTTCATAGTTAATAAAACACAGATAAACATTGTTCTGGTATCCTTTACTTTCAGCAAAGACCCATCTGATTTCAACAATGATAGCCCTCTTTCTATGTACTCTTTGGAATCCAGCTTGAATTTCTGGCAGTTCTCTGTCACTGCACTGGTGCAATCATTTTTGAATTATGTTCAGCATAATTTTACTTACATGTGACATTAATGATTTTATTCAATAATTTATGCATTCTGTTGTATCCTCTTTATTTTAAATGGGTGCAGATATGGATTTCTGCCAGTTGGTTAGCCAGGTAGCTGTCTTTCAAATTTCTTGGCATAGATGAGTTAGTGCTTCCAGTGTTGTATTCCTTTGTTCAGACATCTCAATTGATATTCTATCAATACCTGGAGTCTTATTTTTCACCAATACCTTCAGTATAACTTGGAAATTTTTCCTTCCATACCACTGGTTCTTGACCATATACTACTTTATCATATACTACCTCTTGAAATGTTTTTTGGTACAATGACTGTGTGTATTCCTTCTTTCTTTTGATGCTTCCTGCATTATTCAATATTTTGCTTATAGAGTCCTTCTGTATTGCAACTCAAGGCTTGAATTTTTTCTTTAGTTCCTTCAGCTTAAGGAATGCTGAGCATATTCTTCCCTTTTGGTTTTCTATCCCCAACTCTTTGCACGCTTCACTATAATACTTTGTTTTCTTGAGCTGACCTTTGAAATTTGTTCACTTCTTTATTTTATCATTTCTTCCATTTGCTTTAGCTACTTTATATTCAAGAGTCTCTTCTGATATGATTTTTGTCTTTTCTTTATTTCATGTCTTTTTAATGACCTTTAGTTTTCTTCATGTATGATGTCCTTGATGTCATCCCAAAATTTATCTGGTTTTTGGTCATTAGTGTTCAGTCTCACTGGTTTTAAATCCATCATGTACACTCACAAAATTATACCTTAGCCACTGTTGAAAAATCTGAGATTTAAAAATTTTATTTTGTAAGATCACATAAAAAAACATAGCACATTTGGCTTTCTAATCAGGGTTGCACAGTTGAGATGGGTAGACTTTTGTGTTCAATATATCTTACAAGTGAAGGTTGTATCTATTCTTTCACCCTAGTTATCTCTCATTATTTCCCATTGCTCTATATAATGTACTGGGGAAAAATTGAAAGACAAGGAGCACGTATAACCTACCTCATGATATTGAGAAAATATATATAAAAAATGTATAAACCTGGGATTGATGAAACATATAAAATTTGGAATATTTCTTACAATAAATATATGGATATTTGTGCCTCTGCTTGGAAGGACCTCTTTCATGCTCCCTGACATTTTTCCTGACAAGGCCCTCTTCAAACCTTTAGTACCCAGCACACATGTCCCCTTATCTTCTCCCATCTCCTCTGCATTCTCTACTTAGATTATATTTTCTCCTTAGGGATATACCTATATAAATATCACTGTTATCACTCTTGCCACATAGAACTGTACAAACCAAACTCACTGCTATCGAGTTGATTCTGACTCATAGCAACCCCCATTGAGTTTCTGAGGCAGAAATCTTTACTGGCTGGCTGTAAAAGTAGATTGCCCAGTCTTCTTTCTGTGGAGTGGCTGGTGGGTTTCAACCACGACTTCTGGTTGGCAGTCAAATGCTTTAGGCACTACACCTCCAGAGCTCCTTACATTGAATTGTAGATATTGTTAACCTGTCTAGATTTGTTTCCAGCTTTTGAGCTCTTGGAAGGAAGAGTTGGTACCTCACTCAACATAATTGTGGCTATCACACAAAGCAAGTTGCATGTTTCAGTAAATAGTTGCTGAATAGATAAATAAGTGTTGTTAGGTGCTATTGAACTGGTTCTGACACATAGTGATCCTATGTACAACAGAACAAAACATTGCCCATTCCTTCATCATACTTACAACAATTGCAAGGTTTGAGCCCACTGTTGAAACCACTGTGTCAGTAGATATTGTCGAGGGTCTTCCTACTACCTTCACCCTCATGGTAATTCAAATGCATCAGTTATTTTTTGTTCCTTAATAACTGTACAACTTGAATAAGAGAATACAACTGGGGAAGAGATGCCTTCTCAAAGTAGAGTTGACTTTAATGGCATGATGGAGTAAAGCTTTCGCAATCTTCATTTGCTGATATAGCATGCTCAAAATGAGAATGAACATCTGCAAACATCCATTAGTGATCAGAATGTGAAATCTATGAAATATGAATCTAGGAAAACTACACTGGGAATGACAAACGAAGAGGAATGGCATCACATGCATTGCCAAAACAACATTTGAAGATGTATCCTGAAGTACAATACTGTCAGTGATAGGATAATATTTGTATAATTACAAGGAAAACCAGTTGCTGTAACTACTATTCAAATATATGCACTAACCACTAATGCCTAAGATGAAGAAATTGAATAGTTTTACTAACTTCTTCTGTTTGAAATCGATTGAACATGCAATGAAGATGCTTTGATAATTACTGGTGATTAGAATGCTATGGTAGTTAAGGTTATGTGTCAACTTGGTTGGGCCTGATTTAGAGTGGCTGGGTAGCTGGTGATAGTTATTCCCAATGATGAGAGTGGCAATCAACTCCATGGTGAAATCTGCTGTGTTAGGGATTTGGTCTGTTTCCAGTATATAAGGAGAAGGTTTGGAAATGGTCTGTAGCTTTTTGTTCAGCTGCCTGCCATGTTGTCTGCTGTTCTTGGGACTCTCAATGGACTTGAATCAATGGTCTACCATTGTGTGTATGCTTTCATAATATTGGGACTGTACTTTTTTACTTGCCAACCTAGGGTTTGTCAGCCTCAGTAGCCAGCAGCTGCTTGAAGGAGGAAAGCCTCCAGATTTAGTGAGCCAGCAGCAAGGAGCAGAGCTCAAGAGGCTTTCACTCAGCCCTAAGGGCTGGCACTTTGAATTTGGATTTCTAGCCTCCAAAACTGTAGTAGAATAAACTCCTGTTTGTACAAGCCATTCTATTTGTGGAATATGTCTGTTAGAGTGGTACAAGAGGTAACCAAAACAAATGTGAAAATTGGAAACAAAGTAAAAGGATCAGTAGTTGGAAAATATGGCCTTAGTGATAGACAGGACACTAGAGATTGAATGATAGAATTTTATAAGACCAATTACATATCAGACAGTCAGCCACAGGGATCTAGGTGAGGAGAAGGAACTCAGGCATGCCCAAAACAGCAGGGTGGGAGAGTGGGAGAAAGGGGATAAAAGGGCAGGAACCCGGACAGAGGAGCAGTCAGCTGCAGGGATTCAGGTAAGGAGAGGAAACTCAAGCATGCCCAAAGCAGCAGGGCAGGAGAGCAGGAAAAAGGGGAGCAAAAGCCAGGAACCTGGAAAGAGGAGCAGTCAGCCACAGAGGTCCAGGTGAGGAGAGGGAACCCAGGCACACCCAAAGCAGCAGGGTGGTAGAGCGGGAGAAAGAAGATTAAAAACCAGGAACCTGGTCAGAGGAGCAGTCAGCTGCAGGGATCCAGGTGAGGAGAGAGAACTCAGGCATGCCCAAAACAGCAGGGTGGGAGAGTGGGAGAAAGGGGATTAAAAGGCCCAAGAACCCAGACAGAGGAGAAGTCAGCCACAGGGACCCAGAGGAGGGTGGTATGAGAGGTTTCCAACAGGGAGACACACTTGTCTGTTGGTTTGTCCTACTATGGTGACGTGTTGATATGAGTTTTGAGGCTGAGTCACTGGTGGTTCAAACCCAGTGGGATGCACAGACTGAGAGAGACTAGGAAGAAGGAAGAGGCCATCCACTTCTCAAAGAATTGGCCAGGGAAAACCTTATGGATAGCAAAGAAACACTGATACATTATCAGGCAAGTTTATGAACAGTCTGGTTAGGTTAGAAGGCTCTCAAAATAGGACTGAGAAAGAGCTGAATCATCTGAATAAACCCAACCTTACTCATATGGATAAGATAAAGCTTTCAAGACCTCCATTTGATGATGTGGCACCACTCAAATTGAAGAGAAACAGCTGCAGACATCCATTAATCATTGGAACATGGAATGTACAAAGTATGAATCTAGGAAAACTTGAAGTTGTCAATAATTAAATGGAATGCATAAAGATTGATATCCTCAGCATTAGTGAGCTGAAATGGACTGATTTTGGCCATTTTGAATCAGACAACCATGTGATCTACTATGCTGGGAATGACAGTTTTAAGAGGAATGGAGTGGCATTC
>NW_006922488.1:440364-451069 GCF_000298275.1 Orycteropus afer afer | reverse complement strand
GAGAATGGCTGGAATTTGTCTCACCTATTTTGGTCATGTTGTCAGAAGGGACAATTCCCTGGAGAAGGATGTTATGCTTAGTAGGGTGGGGGGACAACGAAAGAGGGGGAAGCCTTCAACGAGATGGATTGACACAGTGGCTGCGATGATGGGCTCAAGCATAGCAGGGATCATGGAGCTGGCACAGAATTGGGCAGTGTTTCTTTCTGCTGTGCATGGGGTCGCTATGAGTCAGAAATGACTCGACGGCACCTAGCAACAACAACTCTTTATCAAAAGGGTGATAATTGAAACTCCCTAGCCGCTCCATGGAAGAAAAGACCTGGGAATCTGCTCTCATAAAGATTATGGCCAAGGAAACCCTGTGAGATAATGGTACTCTGTCATATGGAGCCTCTATGAACCTGAATCGAGTTGATGGCACACAATAACATTAACAGCTCTTCAAAAAGCAATCTACATTTAGATACTAATTAAAAAGTCCATTTTTTTTCCCTCCTAATTATATAGTGACATAAATAGTGGATTGGTCACTCTAGGATTATGAAACATCTTTCCTGATCTTCATGCAACTAATGTTGGCCATCACACAGATTTCTAGATGATATGAGAAGTACAAAAATCTCTGAGGAAGTTTTTTTTTTCCTCAAAATAAAAGACAAAGCCTTTCCTCTTCTTCCTGATTGGAGCAATGACATGATGCCTATAGGAGCAGGAGCCACATGAAGACTAATGCCACGAGAGATGGTAAAGTATGAAGATGGAAAGAGACTGGATCCTGGAAGACATCACTGAGGTATACTGCCAATCTTTGATTGGTTTCCTTGGGCCTTCTTATGACATGAGTTAAGTAGGCCTTGTACATGTTTAAGCCATTGCCTTGGAGTTTTTTGTTCCTCATAGCCAAATGCAAATATAACTGATACAGTATGTTGCAACAGAATAGACTAGTTTATGCTGTAGGCAATAAACTATCTGGAAATCTCAGTTGCCTCTGGGTGTCACCAATGGTTTATGCTCAACTGCTAACCTAACTGTTGGCAGTTGCCACCCACTCAGTGACATGGTAGAAGAAGGGCCTGGAAATCTACTTCGCTAGGGAGCAGTTCTATTCCATGACACACAGAATCACCAGGACTTGGAATCAATGGCTTCTTCTTTTTTTTTTTTTTGTGACATGTACAAGAAATTTATTTTTTGTTCACAGTAGACCTACTGTAATTTTAGGTGACTGTCTAGGGAAGCTGATATCCTATGTTGTTAGCTTAGCATTCCAACATGCTGAGATTTTAAAATTTATTAATTTTTAATTGTGATTTGGGTGGAAGTTTAGGGAGCAAATTGGTTTCTCGTTCAACAATTCATACACATTTTGATTTGTGACATTGATTGCAGTCCTCACAATGTAATTTCCAATTCCTCCCTGAGTTTACCTTTCTTTTCCATTTGCCCTTCTTTCCTTTCCCTTCCTGCTTTCTGAGATTTATCCCTGGGCAAATGCTGCCCTTTTGATCAAGTATGATCGATTGTTCTAAGGGGTGTGTATCTCCCTGATGTTACTGTTCACAGAATAGGCCTATCGTTTGGCTGAAAGTTGAGCTACAGCAGGCTTGAAGAGAGTCTAAGGGTCATAATCTCAGGGGTTTCACCAGTCTCTATCAGACCAGTACCCTGGTCTTTTATGATTTTGAGTTTTGTTCCATATTTTTCTCCCACTCTGTCAGGGACCTTCTACTGTGATCCATTTCAGTAGCCAGGCACCATCTAGTTCTTTTTGTCTCATTGTCATGGAGCCTAGGGTTTGCATTGTCCATTATTCCTTTGGGTTAATTGTTCTATACATCTTTGATGTTCTTCACTCTTCTTTGCTCCAGATGGGGAAAGACCCTTAATTGCACCATAGATGGCCCTTTGCAAGCATTTAAGACCCCAGTTGCTACTCACCAAAATAGGATGTAGAACATTGTCTTTGTGGACTATGTTATGTCATTTGACTATGATGTCCCTCAAGACTATGGTCCTGGGCCTGTATGTCCAAACTCATTCAATAAAGATGGCTGTTTATGGCTAATAAATTTTCATAACTTTGTCCCCTTTATCCAGCCAAGATGCTTGGATTTTTATGTCAATTTTATAGCAACACAATCTTCTATGATCACTGTTACAAGAGAAGGATATGCAGTTAAATACTCTGGCCAGAAGTGACATATTTCATGTCTACACACATTTCATTAGTTAAAGCAAATCGCCTGGCTAGGCCTAACCTCAAAAGTGTGGGCTAGAAAAATCTCCTTATGTACCTGGAAAGATGAGGCCTGGAAATATTGGTGACTAGCACTAATGTTTACACCATCAGAGAGCTTCATTGTCAATTGAAAAATAAACATGCTGTTATTGAAACAATGCCCATGCAATGATATTAGGATGGTTTGATCAAAATAAATTTGCCAAAACACAATCTTCCAGTTCTAGTATAGTAATTAAGACACCTTCTTATGTTTCCTGCATAGTTAGTTCTGAGTGAAAACTTGTTAGTAATTGGCATGGAAGCAGGTGTAATCAACACAAGAGATACAAGACAAGCGGAATTTGGAGACTTTCTCATTCACTTACTACTTATGTTCTGCGAGTGCTCTGCTTCTTCTCATCTAAACTTTGAATCAGCTGTGATTCTAAAGATGAAATAGAGGAAGTGCTGCTGATCTGTAATTGCTCAGGACACCTTCCAGCTGCCCTCTCAGCAGGCCCTTCTGTGGAACTTGTTTTCTCGTCATTGTAACTTCAGCAAAGTGATTTCAAAAAGTCTTTAGGAGTTGGTAAATAGAATTGAGTTCAGCCATGACTCAGAGCACCAGGCTTTCATGTGGCCTGAATGCAGAAATTGTCAGCACACTAGAGGGTAAATGGCTCAGACTGTGGGAGTATCAGCTAATAAAAGGTGCCTTTCTATAGATAGTACTCTATTGAGTTTCCATACACATTCAGTGAGTGTAATAAGGAAGTGAGGAAATGTGTGTGGGGAAAAAATCAACCCTATGACAGGGTTGGGTCCACTGCTGAGTACAATGCTTTGTATTGTAATGATCATTGAAGTCAGATGCGCAGGGCTCTTATTCTAGCCTTGATACTGGATGGCTTAGTCACCTCCTCTCCTTAGATGCTCAGTTTCCTCATCTGTGCAATGGAAATGGCACCATCCATTTCATAAGATTTCTGGGAGGATAAACAGATAGGTGTAGGGAGTTGAGAGATTTATCAGTGTTCACTTCTGTGTCTTATGAGTTTCTTCTTTCTCAATAGAAAGAATAATTATGAGGTAAGGATTATTTTATTTGATCTCAGGATCAAAATTATCCTTTTAATGTTCTTTCTTGAGAGTTTTTCTTTTAAAATTCTTCTACTTTACTAAAGCTTTAAAAATAGTTTAGTGCGATATTTCAAACTTAAAAGGAAAAACCATTTGCTTTCTTCTTAGAATCCTTTTGTTGCTGATATTTTTAATAGCCATCAAGATAGCTTTGACTCATGTTAGCCCCTTACAACAGAATGAAATGTTGTCCACTCATGTGAAGAATCATCTTCATAATCGTTAGTATGCTCAAATTCATTTATGCTGCCATGGTATGTTGTGAATATCTCATAACCTAAGGGCTCATTTTCCAACACTCTATTGGACAATATTCTGTTTTCCTCCATTGGGTTTTCATTGACTGTTTTCAGAAGTAGATCTCCAGGCCTTTTGTCCTAGTCTTAGTATGGAAGCTCTATGGAAACCTGTCTAACCCTGGTCGTATTTGAAATACCAGTGGCACAACTTCCAGCATCATAGCAACAAATAAGGCACTATGGCATGATAAACAGAGATAGGTGGTGGCAAAAGTCCTTAGAAAACTATATGATAAAAATTAACATTTGGGTTAGGTTGTGTATGTGTGTGTGTGTGGGGGGGTGTCTAAATTCAGGGTTAGAATTCAGGGAGAAGATGTTCTGATTACAGTTGGGACTTGTTCTGTCAATTAGAGGCTATGCTTACTGGTAGCAGGGGAGAGACACCAGGGAGCTGCTGATGAAAAATTTTTGGCTATGTAGAAAGATACCAGAAAGGATGATTTCTTGAAGACCTCAGATGGTAGGTGTCGGGGTTCGGACCACATCCAAATGCAGTAGTATGCATTGAACCAGGTAGATTAGGTTCAAGATATAGCCTTGGAAAGGCAAGGATGCAGAGAGAATGAAGAGTTCGGGGATGATATAATATGAGAATAATAACAATTACAGCTAATAAATAATGAGCTACAGAATGATAACATGCTAAAAATGGTTAGTACTTTTTAGGATTTACAGGTGGGTTATCATGCTATATGTTTTATAATTGCAATCTCATTTAATCTTCAAAACAATCCTATATGACAGCTCCTGTCATTATCCTCATTTTACAGATAAGGAAACTATTAGGAACTCTTTAAGTTTAAGCAAATTTCTCAAGAAAGTAAATGGTCAAATTAGGATTGAACACAGTTCAGCTTTGATTACAAATTCTAAATTCTGTTTCCTTCCCCCACTCTGCTATACCATCTCCATATTAATGAAATTGCAAGAGGCTTTTGGTTTTTCAAAATAGCTGCAAGGAAAGTCCCTGGGTCAAGTAGACGGTCTGAGTTCAATCCAAAGGTTGATGGTTTGAACTCACCAAGTGATGGTACTACTGAAGAACCAGACTTGGTGACTGGATTCTGTAAGATCATAGCCAAACTGACTCCATAACTAATCCGACTCATAGTGACCCCTCCTTGGGTTTCCAATGCAATATCACTACGGAAGTAGATTGCCCAATCTTCCTTCCGAGGAGTGGCTGGTGGGTTTGATCCACCAGTCTTCTCGTTAGCAGTCAAGTGCCCTTAGGCACTATGCCACCAGAGCTCCTCCATAACTAACAGAGTCCTCCAAATGAACATAAACAAACAAATGCCCAAAAGAGCTGCAGAGATTGCACATGAGTCAGCAAAGGATTGAAGCTGGAGCAGTTAAGAGGAAGACACAGATACTGAAAGAACTTGACTAGATTACATAAAGAAGGTAGGGACCCTCAGTTGTAGAATCGTTACTTCTCATGAGGAAGATAGGTTGGATTCCTGGCCAATGAACCTTAAGCACAGCCACCACTAGTCTCTCAATGGAGGTTTTCTTGTAGCTATGATGCTCAACAAGTTTCAGCAGAGTTTCCAGACTAAGACAGGCTAGAAGAAAGGCCTGACAGTGTACTTCTGAAAATCAGCCGATTAAAACACGGTTGATCAAAAATTGGTTCGACACTGGTGTCAATGGGGTCATCATGAGTGGGGAGCTGACTTGACAACAGCTAACAACAATGTATGGAAGATAGACTTGCTCAGTGGCTGTCTCTGGTTTAAGCCATTAATGGAAGCATCTTAGATTCTTCCCTGGTCTTGACTTCTTGACCATGGATTCCTCTACCACACACAGTATAACCACTGGAGACTGCATTCTCTTGGTCACCTGTAAATGTGATTTAAATAGTGATGAATTCTGGGATCAGGAGTTGACAATATTTGAGAAATGTGATGTCAAAGATGCTTTCTCCCTATCTTCTTGGAATATGTAGTGTCAAGAGAAAATAGATAATGCCTTAAAACTAGCAACATTACTTTACTACTTTATGCTGGAGCAATCTCATAGTCAGTAGACAAAAATACAGCAATCAAAAATAATTTCAAAGAAATCCAAGTCTTTTATATGTATGCTTTTGTTTTTTGATACAACATGATTCTTTGTTCATTACTCAATTCTTACTATTTCCACTTTTCTGTTCTACTCACTGCCTTCATATAACATGGCTGTCCTCGTATCTCTTCAAAACTCTCTGAAAATTCTCTTCTAACCCAATTCTATGTACTCTTGTCCTTTTTCTCTTAACCCTTCTTCTGCATCTCAAAACTCCTCCTCTGGTGGTGGGAGACCAAAGATACTGAGATGACCAAGTTTGAATCCTCTTTAGTAGATTGCATGAAGAAGAAATGAATGTGGGGAAACTATTATTGTATTAATAACTTTGGAGTCATTACACAGGCATTTAATGATAACCAAGTCTTTTTTTTTTTTTTTTACTTTTTATTGTGGTTTGGATGAAAATTTAGAGAGCAAATTAGTTTTCCATTCAACACCTCATAGACATTTTGTTTTGTGGCATTGATTGCAATCCCCACAATGTAATATCTCTCTTTCCATTTCCTCCCTCTCGCTACCTTTTCTCTGTTTCCTTCTTTCCTATGCATTCCTGTCTTCTGAGCTTTCTTCCTGCACAAATGCAGCCCTTCTGATCTCCCAAGGTTGATTGTTCTAAGGAGTGCACCTCCATGGTATAATTGTTCATTCCATAGGCCTATCTATTGTTTGGCTGAAAGTTATGCCTTGGGAGTGAGTTCAATTCCAGGCCCAAAGGCTGAGTAGGGGCCATAGTCTCGAGGGTTTCAGCAGTCTCTATCAGATCAGTAAGCCTGTTGTTTTTTTTAATGATTACGAACTTTATTCCACATATTTTTTCCCACTCTATCCAAGGTCTCCAATCTTGATCCCTTTCTATGTGGTTGGCATTGGTAGCCAGATACTGTAGAGTTCTTCTGGTCTCAGGGTTGTGTAGTCTGAGATTCTCATGATCCACTAGTCTCTTGGACTAATTGTTACTCTATGTATTTGGTTTTTGTCACTCTTTTTGCTCTGGATGAGGAGAGACCAATAGTTGCATCTTAGATGACCACTTGTAAGATTTTAAGACCCAAGTCTCTATAGCTAACAAAGTAGGTTGTAGAACAATGTTTTGTGTACTATGTTATGCCAATTGAGCTTGATGACCTTGTGGCCATTGATCCCAAGCCCACAGGCCCAGAAACTCACTTCCTCAAGGTGTTTGGTTGTGGCTAAGAAATTATCATAACTTTGCACCTGTTAGCTCCACTATATATGTGGACATTTTTATGGCACATACAAATACATATATAGAAATATTATCTACCAAACCTATCTACAGTCCTGGGTATATTCCTATTCAGCTACCTGTACGTGATTAACTTGCCTGTTTACCTATGTATCCACCCATAGATTAATGTTTATATTTACTGATAATGCAGAATTGTGTATGTAGTAGTATTTATTTTGCTGTTTGTACCTTTCTGTATATTCCTTCTCCCTAGTGATATTGTGCTCATCACCCAGTTTGGTATATTTACTTTCCCTTCACACGAATCAATACATTTCTCTTACTTAGCTAGCAAATTTCCCTCCTCTCCTCTCCTATCACTGGTAACCAACAAAGAAAGTTTCCTTCCTTGTGTAAACCTTTCCTTGACTTTTTATAATAGTGGGCTCATACAATATTTGTCCTTCTCGGATTGACTTATTTCACTGAGCATAATGTCCTCCAGATTCGTCCATGTTATGAGGTGTTTCATGGATTCTTTGTTATTCTTTAATGTTGTATTGTATTTCATTACGTTCATGTACCACAGCATGGTTATCCATTGATGGGCACCTAGACTGCTTCTATTTCTTTACTATTATGTATAGTGCTGTGATAAACATGAGTGTCCATGTATCTACCTATTTGTGTTCTGCTTCTCACTTCTTTAGAATATACACCTAGTAGTGGGTTGCTGGAGTAAATGGTATGTCTATTTCCAACTTTTAAAGAAAGTGTTATACCGTTTTCCACAGTGGTTGTACCATTTTACAGTCCCATCAGCAGTGTATGATAGTTCCAATCTCTCCACACCTTCAGCAGAATTTATTGTTTTCTGTCTTGTTGAAATTGGCTATTATTGCTGGGATAAGGTTTTTCTTTGTTTTGATTTGCCTCTCTCTAAATGGGTCTGGTGGTGTAATGGGTAAAGCATTTGGCTGCTAACCAGAAGGTCAGTGGTTCAAAACCATTAGCTGCTCCATAGAAGAAAAATGAGTTAATCTACTTTTGTAAAGATTTACAGCCTTGGAAACCTAATGAGGTCACTATGAGTTGGAGTCAACTTGATGGCAGTGAGTTTGGTTTTTTGAATAACTAGTGATTGTGAGCATTTCTTCATGTGCTTGTTGGCTGCCTGAATATCTTCGCTGATGAAGTGTTTGTTCATGTTCTTTGTCCATTTATTAATTGGATTGTTCATCTTTTTGATGTTGAAGTGTTGAAGTTTTCTATAAATTTTAGACGTAAGTCCCTTGTCTGACATGCCATTGCCAAATATTTTTTCAATCTGTAGGTTCTCTTTTTTTTCTTTTGGAGAAGTATTTTGATGAGCATAGGAATTTAATTTTTGAAGGACCTAGTCATCTAGTTCATCTTTTGTAGCTTGTGGATTCTTGTTTATGTTTGAGAGTCTATTTATGCCATAAATTTTTGTTGTTGTTATTATGTGCCGTTGAGTCGACCCCGACTCATAGCGACTCCTCCTTGGGTTTCTGAGGCAGTATCATTACGGAAGTAGATTGCCCAACCTTCCTTCCGAGGAGTGACTATTGGGTTTGAACTGCCACTCAAATGCCATAAATTAGGGTCCTTACATTTGCCTCTATTATTATTAATATTATTTGTTGATCTTTAAGTTTTAAGTTTTGCGTTTACTTCTTTGATCCTCCTTGAGTTAGTTTTTGTGTATGGTGTGAGATACGGACCTTATTTCATTTTTCTGTAAATGGATATCCAAATTTTCCGGACCATTATTAAAGAGACTATCTCTTCCTCACTTAATGGGTTTAAGCCTTTTGTCAAAGTTCAGCTGTCCATAGGTGAATGGATCTATTTCTGGATTCTCCATTATGTTCCACTGGTCTACGTGTTTGTCACTGTACCAATACCAGGCAGTTTTGACTACTGTGGCTGTATAGGAGGTTTTGAAATTGAGGAGTGTGAGACTTTCTGCTTTGTTCTCTTCATTAGTGCTTTCCTTATACTAGGTCTGTTTTCTTTTCATATAAAATTAGTGATTGGCTTTTCCACGTCTTTAAAGAATGTTTATGGAATCTGGATTGATATTGCATTGAAAGTATAGATTGCTTTGGGTAGTACTGATATTTTCACAATGTTCATCCTTCCTATCCATGAGCATGATATGTTCTTCCATTTTTGTAGATCTCTTACAGTTTTTTGTACTAGTGTTTTGTGGTTTCCTTTGTATAGGTTTTTGTGCCTCTGATAAGATTTATTCCTAAGTGTTTTATCTTTTTGGTAGCTATTGTAGATGGTATTGTTTTCCTTATTTCCTTTTCAGAGATCTCTTTTTTGATGTAGAGGAATACAACCATTTTTTGTATGTTAATCCTGTGTCTTGCCACTTTGCTAAATCTTTCAAATACTTCCAGTAGTTTTCTTGCTGAGTCTCTTGTTTTTTCTATGTATTTGATCATATCATCTGCAAATAGAGTTTTACTTCTTCTTTGAAAATTTGCAAGAATTTTATTTCTCTTTTTGCCTGTTGTCCTGGCTAGGAATTCCAATACAATGTTGAATAAAAGTGGTGATAGAGAGCATTCTTGTCTGGTTCATGTTCACAAAGGGTATGCTTTCAGTCTCTCTCCACTGAGAGTAATGTTGGCTGTTGCATATATGCCCTTTATTATGTTGAGGAAATTCCCTTCTATTCCTATTTTGCTCAGACTTATTCTTCTTTCTTTTTAAATCAGGAATGGGTGTTGGATTTTACCAAATGTCTTTTCTGCATTGATTTGTATGATCATGTAGTTCTTTTCCTTTTTTTTTTTTTTTTTAATGTGATGGGTTGTATTCACTGTTTTTCTAATGTCAAACCATGCTTTCATAGCTGATATGAATCCCACTTGGCTTTTTTGTATTTTTATTATGTTTTTTATATAGTGTTGGATTCTACTTATTGGCTAGGATATTATTGAAAATTTTTGTTTCTATATTCATGAGGGATAATGGTCTGTAATTTTTTTTTAGTAGCATCTTTGCTTCATAAAATGAAATTGGGGGTATCCCATCCTTTTCTATGTTGTAGAATAGTTTGAGTAAATATTATTAATATTATTGCCATGTCTTCTCTGAATGGTAGAATTCAGCAGTGAAGCCATGTAGGCAAGAACTTTTTTTGTTTGTTTGTTTGTTGTTGGGAGGTTATTATTATTATTATTATTGTTATGACCTATTCAATTTCTTATTTTGTAATGGGCCTGTTTGAATTTTCTACCTCAGTCTTTGTTATTTTAGGTAGGTCTTATTTTTCTAGAAATTTGTGCCTTTTGTCTAGGTTTTTGAATATGTTGGAGTAAGTTTTTCATAGTATTCTGTTATTGTATAGCCACTGTTTATGTTGTAGAAAACAAAGGTATTTGCAAAGATTAAGCTGTTGTTCTTGTAAAATTATATCATGCGATCTCCAGCTTTATTTCTATCACCAAGGCCGTATTTTCCAATTACCAGTGATTCTTCTTTGTCTCCTACTTCTGCATTGAAATCACCAGTGATAATCAACACATCTTGATTGCATGTTCAGTCAATTTCAGACTGCAGAAGTTGGAAAAAAAACCCTTAAGTTTCCTCCTCTTTGACTTTGGTGGTAGCATAGTGTCTAAGGTACTTGACTGCTAACCAGAAGGCTGGTGGTTCAAACCCACCAGCCACTCCTCGGAAGGAAGATGGGGCAATCTAATATAACATGCGTTTATAAATTCCAAGGGAGCT
>NW_006922488.1:430277-440264 GCF_000298275.1 Orycteropus afer afer | reverse complement strand
CCCACCAGCCACTCCTCGGAAGGAAGATGGGGCAATCTACTTCTGTAGTGATACTGCCTCAGAAACCCAAGGAGGCATCGCTATGAGTTGGGTCCGACTTGACTGCACATAACAACAACAACAGTATTAACTGAGGAGCTCTGGTGGTGTAGTGCCTAAAGCATTTGACTGCTAACCAGAAGGGTGGCAGTTCAAGCTCACCAGCTACTCCTCAGAAGGATGGTTGAGCAATCTATGTCTGTAATGATACCACCTCAGAAACCCAAGGTAGGGTCACTATGAATCAAAATCAACTCCATGGCAGTGAGTGAGTATTAACTGGTCTTCCTTGTAGGTATATGGTATCATCCTATCACTGACAGCACTGTACTTCCAGATAGATCTTGAAACATTCTTTGTGATGATGAATGCCACACTATTCTTCTTCAATTTCTCATTCTCAGCATAGTACATCATATGATTGTCTGATCAGAAATGGCTAAAACCAGTCAATTTCAGCTCACTAATGCCTAGGATATTGATCTTGATGTGTTCTATTTCATTTTTGACAGTTTCCAATTTTCCTAGATTCATACTTCATACATTCCATGTTTTGATTATTAATGGTTGTTTGTAGCTTCTTCTCATTTTTAGCCACGTCACATCAGCAAATGGAGGTCCCAAAAGCTTAATTCTACCCACATCATTAAGGTTGGCTCTACTCTGAGGAGGCAGCTCTTCCCCAGTTGTGTTCTGAGTGCCTTCCAACTTGAGGAGCGCATCTTCCAACACTGTATCTGACAATATTTCATATTCGTAAAGTTTTCCAGTAATATAACAGATGGTATTTCACTGCTATTCATAAGGTTTTCACTAGCCAATTCTTTGAGAAGTGGATGGCCTCTTCCTTGTTCTGAGTCTGTCTTAGCCTGGAAGCTCTGCTGAAACCTGTCCACCATGGGTGACCCTGTTGGTATTTGAAATACTGGTAGTATAGCCTCCAGTGTTACAGCAACATGCAAGCCACCACATATGACAAACTGACAGACAGCAGATTTCAAACAGAAGCTCAAGAAGACAAAGTCAATTATTATAATGAAATGTGCAAAAATCTGGAGCCAAAAGTGAAGAATGCACTTGGCATTTCTCCAGCTGAAAGAATTGAAGAAAAAATTTAAGCCTCAAGTTGCAACATTGAAGGATTCTATAGGCAAAATATTAAATGATGTAGGAAACATCAAAAAAAAAAAAGATGGAATGAATACACAGAGTCACTGTACCAAAAAGAATTGGTCAATTGTACATCCATTTGAGGAGGTGGCAAATGATCAAGAACCAATGGTATTGAAGGAAGAAGTTGAAGCTGCATTGAAGGAATTGGCAAAGAATAAGGCTCCAGAAATTGATGGAATACCCATTGAGCTGTTTCAACAAACAGATGCAGTGCTGGAGGCACTTATTTATCTGTGCCAAGAAGTTTGTAAGAGAACTACCTGGCCAACTGACTGGAAGAGATTCATATTTATACTCATTTCAGAGAAAGGTGGTCCCACAGAATGTGGAAATTATCAAACAGTATCACTAATATCACATGCAAGTAAAATCTTGCTGAAGATAATTAAAAAATGGTTGTGGCACTATATTTACAGATAACTTGCAGAACTGCAAGCTGGATTCAGAAGAGGACGTTGAACAAGGGATATCATTCCTGATGTCAGATGGATTTTGGCTGAAAGCAAAGAATACCAGGAAGATGTTTACTTGTGTTTGATGACTATGCAAAAGCATTTGATTGTGTTGATCATAACAAATTATGGATAGAACTGAGAAGAATGGGAATTCCAGAAGACTTAATTGTGCTCATGAGGAATCTATACATAGACCAGGAGTCTGTTGTTTGAACAGAACACAGGGATACTGCATGGCTTACTATCAGGAAGGGAGTGCATCAGGGTTGTATTCTTTCACCATACTTATTCAATCTCTGTGCTGAGCAGATAACAAGTGAAGTTGGACTATATGAAGAAGAACATGGCATCAAGATTGGAGGAGGACTCATTAACAATCTTTAATATACAGACAACACAACTTTGCTTGCTGAAAGTGAGAATGATTTCAAGCACTTGGTGATGAAGATTAAAGACTACAGTCTGCAGTATGGGTTACACCTTAAAAAAGAAAACAAAAATCCTCACACCTGGACCAATAAGCAGCGTCATGATAAATGGAAAAAAGATTGAAGTTTTCAAAGATTTCGTATTGCTTGGTCCTACAATCAACACCAATGGAAGCAGCAGTCAAGAAATCAGACAATGTATTGCACTGGGCAAATCTGCTGCAAAAGACCTCTTTAAAGTTCTGAAGAGCAAAGATATTTCTTTGAATAGTAAGATGGGCTTAACACAAGCTATGGTATTTTCAATCCCCTTATATGCATGTGAAAGCTGAACAATGAATAAGGAAGGCCGAAGAAGAGTTGATGATGTTGCGTTGTGGTGTTGGTGAAGAACAATGAAAGTACCTTGGACTGCCAGAAGAGCTAATGAATCTATTCTGGAAGAAACACAACCAGAATGTTCCTTGGAAGTGTGAATGGACAGACTTTTGTTAGAGACCAAGAAAAAGACCCCCAAAAGAACACAATTGCAAGGCACATGTTCTAATTACAGTTAAGAGATGGCAAGGTCTCTCTCACTGTTAAATGGTTAATAGGCAAAACATCAAGTATTAAAAGTAGATGTTATTCTCCATGTTTTTATCTTATTGGGATGTTTCATACTTTAGGTCACTGGGTCCTAGTAAACATTTATCATTTTACACTCCTTATTCCTGAGGAGACTTCTCTGATTGTTTTAATAATCACCTGTTGTCCTTGAGCATGTAGAGGAGTAAAACTAATAACTTTGTAGAGAATAAGCTGATTGTATGGATTCCAAGAGTGATGATGTAATCATGTACAAACATATAAATAAAGTAGAACAAAGGCATCAGGGGTCACTCTCACAGAATATGGAGGGCGTCTGCTTGGCCCCTGTTCCTTTTAAATAAAAAAGAAAACCATTAATCCTTTCATGTCATTTCATTTCATGACCTGTGTGGTTTTGCTGGACATGGCAGGCTTTGTCTCACCTACTTTGGCCATGTCGTCAGAAGGAACCATTTCCTGGAGAAGGATATCATGCTTGGTAAAGTAGAGGGTCAGAAAAAAAGGGGAAGGCCCTCAATAAGATGGATTGACCCAGTGGCTGTAATGGTGGGCTCAGGTGTAGCAGAGATTGTGAGGTTGGCACAGGACCAGGCAGTGTTTTGTTCTGTTGTACAAGGGTCACTATGAGTTGGAGCTGATTTGATGGCACCTAACAACAACAGTTATTGTATTTTTATTTCAGTTGGTCCTATTGTGACATCCCCATTTCATATCTTATTCGTGTTATTTGCAACCTCTCTTTCTTTTTCTTAGCTAAATTTGGCAGTGGTTTGTCAATTTTGTTAATCTTTTTGAAGAACCATATTCTAGTCTTGTTGATTTTTTCTATTGTTTTCGTTATTTATACATTAATCTTAATTATTTACTTTCTTCTGGAGACTGTAGACTTCTTTTCTTGCTCTTTTTCTATTTATTGGAGTTGTTGGGTCAAGGTGTTGATTTTGGTAGTTTCTTCTTTTTGATATGTGCATTTATTGTTATCAATTGACTTCAGTATCGTTTCACTGTATCACAAAGGTTTTTGGTAAGTTATATTTAATTCTCATTTGTTTCTAGGATTTTTTTTTTCTTCTATTTTGTGACATTTGCTGAAATCCCTACACTGTAGTAGCATTCTTCCCACTTGTTCCCTGCACCCACCCCTTCCCTTTATTTTTCCTTCTACCACTTCATGCCTTCTTACCTCTATCCCTGGGAAAATGCTGTCCTCTTGATATCATATATTTGGTTGTTCTAATGAGTGCATACCCTTCTTATATTACAGTTCACCTTATAAGTCTATCTATCCTTTGGTTACCAGTTGAATCATGGAGGTTAAGTTCAGTTTGTAGCTGGAAGGCTGTCTAAGGGTCATAGTCTCAGAGGTTCCACCAGTCTTCATCAGACCAACAAGGCTGATCTTTTTTTTTTTTTTTTATGATTTTGAGTTTTGTTTCACATTTTCCCCCACTGTATGTAAATGGACCACTTATTATGATTCATTTCAGAGCAGTCATCAGTGGTAGCCAGGCACCATCTGGTTCTTCTGATCCCAGGGTCATAGAGGCTGGGGTCCATGTGCTCCATTAGTCCTTTGGATTAACTGTTTCCTATATCTTTGATTTTCTTTACTCTTTTTTGCTCCAGACAGGGAAGGACCAATAACTGCATCTCAGATGGCCACTCACAAACTTTTAAGACCCCAGTTGCTACTCACCAAAGTAGTATATAAAACACTGGGGACTAGGAATTTTTTGTTTTATGCATTATTTCTTCTGTTACCCAGTAGTTTATGAACAGGGTGTTATTCACATTCCGTGTATTTGATTTTTTCCCCTAATCTTCCTTTTATTGATTTCTTTTTATTAATTTTCTTTTATTAATTTTATAGAGTTGTGATCTGAGAAGACGCTTTGTAGTATTTTGGTGTTTTAAAATTTATTGAGGCCTGTTTTGTGTTCTAACGTATGGTCTATTCTTGAGACAGACACACATAAACTATAAAATAAAATATACTAAATTTTTGTTAGGTAGGGTGTTCTATATATGTCTATGCACTTGTTGTGTTGATTGTGTTGTTGAGACCTTCTGTATGTTTGTTGAGTATTTTTTTCTAGTTGTTCTGTCCCTCCATCGAAATTGGTATGTTAAAGTCTCCTACTACTATTGTAGAATTGTGTATTTCTCCTTTCAGTTCAATTAATGTTTCTTTACATACTTTGGAGCTCTTTCATTGGGTGCATAGATATTTATTAAGGTTAAGTCCTCTTGATGGATTGAGTCTTTTATCATTATATAATGTCCTTCTTCATTCGTTATGCTGGTTTTCACTTTGAAGTCTATTTGATCAGAAATTAATATTGCCACTCCTGCACGTTTTTGGTTTCCATTAGCTTGATATATTTTTTTTCACTTCTTGATTTTTGATTTATTTTTATCTTTGTGTCTAAGGCGAGTCTCTTGTAGGCCCTATATTTATAGGTCATGTTTTCCTCTCCATTCTGCCACTCTTTCTCTTGATTGTTGCATTTAATCCATTCACATTCAATGTAATTAATGATAGGTATGAATTTACTGCTGTCATTCTTTTGTGTTTTTTATTGTGTTGTTGATGCTCTCTTTGTTCCAAATGTTTTTCTGTGCTGAGTTCACTTTGCTATCAGTTTGCTTTCCCTTTTCTTCATGTTGTTACTTTTGTCTTCCTAAGTCCTTGTGATTTTCTTCATTCTTTTTTAGTTAGAAGTTTTATTGATTTTCTTTGTGGTCACCTGTAGTAAATTTTTATTTCCCCAAATTTGAACCAACATTGTCCTGACTTCCTCTCCATTTGGAAGTTCTGTTATTATAGCATCTATTCCCTCTTATTGCTTTGTTTTCGTGTTTTACAGCTTGACACCTTTGGTTCACTGTTTTCTATTTTGTAAGCTTATTTTAGTTTTGAGAATTCTCTTCAAGGTAGGTTTCTGTGTGGTGTTTTCATGTGTCTTAGTCTTATGTTGTTGTCTTACATTGTTGGTGTTTTGTCCAAAGGATTAACTTTAGCATTTTATGTAAGGATTGGTCTGGTTTTTACAAATTTCCTTAATTTCTGTTTCTCTAGGAATGTCTTAATTTCATCTTCATATTTGACAGTTTTCATGGATATAAAATTCTTGGTTGGCATTTCTTTTATATCAAATTGTTGAAATTTCTTACCTGCATGGTTTCTGCTGAGAAATTAGAACTTTGTCTTACTGGTTACCTTTTCTAAGTAACATTTATTTTTCCCAAGCTGCTCTCAACATTCTTTCTTTGTCTTTGATTTTGGAAAGTTAGATTATAATATGTCTTGGTGACTTTCTCTTGGGGTCTATCCTGTGTGGGATTTGTTGAGTTCTTGGATGGATATCTTTTCATCTTTCATGATATGGGGGAGCCCTGGTGGTGTAGTGCCTAAGGCATTTAACTGCTAACAAGAAGGCTGGCAATTCAAACCCACCAGCCACTCATCGGAAAGAAGGTTGGGCAATCTACTTCTATAGTGATATCACCTTGGAAACCCAAGGAGGGGTGGCTATGAGTTGAAATCTACTCAAAGGCAGTGAGTTAATTTTCATGATACTGGGGAATTTTCTGCTAGCAAGTCTTCAACAATTTTCTGTCTTTTTTTTTTTTTTCTCCTCTTTTTGTTCTGGAATTCCAAACAGATGTATGTAATTTCCTTTGATATCACACTATATAACTCTTAGGTTTTCTTCATTCTTTTTTTTTTTCCTGATTTTTCCTCAAACAAGTTGATGTCAAGGGATGGCTAGTCCATTCTTCAGACAATTCAATTCTACTTTTTTGTCCTTTCAATGTGTTATTTAGCTCCATAATTTTAGTGTTAATCTTCTGGATTTCTAATTGTTATTTTTGTTTGATTTCTAATTGTCTGCTTATTTTGTCATTATGCTCTTGTATTTTTTTCCTGAATTCTTCAAAGGTATTGTCTGTCTTTTTCTTCCTTTTGTTTATGATTTCTGTGTACTTTTGGTACTTCCTATACAGGGATATGTTTTGAATTTCTTATCAGGTATTATTACCTAGTCTTCCTTGGGAGATCTCCCAGTTCTTCATTTTGGTCATATCCTGTTTCTTTGTTTGAAATTAGGTTGTTTGTTGTCTTTGAGACATTTTGAAGTTGTTGGTTTTAGCTGTTATTTATGTGTTGGTTTACTTCACCTTGGTGTTTTTCTTTTCTTTTTCCTATATGTCCAGTTGGGTGGGCCAGGCATGTTTATTTGCCTGTTAACTTGACAGAACTAGGGCATTCCCCAGTTGTCTCCTGGTAGGTGAAATAACTGGTGAGAATGTGGGCAGGGGCCTCTCTTTGTTGTGAAGAAGAGCTGCAGCTGGGATAACCAGGTATTGGCCACTGTCTATTGTCAACTAAGTGGTACAGGAGCTGGTCATGGTACTCCCCTGTTTAGTGAGATGATCCTTGCAGCAGATATGGCTGACCAGTGGAGAGTTAATGTTATCCTTGATTTCCTCCACATCTGTCTATATTGTGTCTCTATTGCCATGAGGATTTTGTGAAGTTGGCTTCTTGTCTGCATATGATGGCTCTGTGTCTTAAAATGGCCACATATCATCAGTTCCTGGCTTCCTCACTCTCCCCTGTCACTGTACTCACTCCATTTCCCTATTCAATAAGTGCTCAGTCTAATTATTTATTCTCTCATTTGATACTCAGAGTTCCAGGATCATTATCTGTACCTGTTTCACCAAATTTTTCTGGGTCTCTGTTGCAGAGGAATTGGGTGGAGTATGTTAGCAGGACACTATCTTGTTTCTACCTGTGACCACCAACTCTTGAAGTAGGAGTGGTGTGGAGGTGGGAAGGTGGAGGAGGTGCACTCACAAATGGTATGGGAACATTGTGATGGCACTAGTAGGCCTATTTGCCATCTTTGAAATGCAGGCATTCAGTTCCTGATTATCCAGAGAGTCATGAATGGCTATTAGTTTAAATTTGATATTACACCGGAGAAAAGTCTTACTGTAGACAGGCACACCAAGTCAGCTTTCAATCACGCTCTAATGCTCACTAAGGGTTGTATTTGGCCTCTAGAATTAATTCATACTCAGCAGTGTAGAAAGGAGAACGCCCAGTAGGATAAATTAAAATATCTTTCTCTCATTCAAAATATAAAATGTATATTTCTCTAAGATAAACACAGTTCATAACTATATCTTATTGTTGTTTCTTAACCCTAGTTCTTCTGCAGTCTTGTTTCAATGCAGAAGGCAGATATTTATTAATTTGTGGCCAGATGGAAAACTTCATAGATTTTACTATTATGCCCAATATGTTTAATACTATATGTTTGAGTAATATAATTGGTACTTAGCAAATTGAAGATATACTTTAATTGCAATACTTTCCTGCTCAGGTTTAGTGCATCATTTTCTGAACTATATTCAAGTTGCAAAAGTTATGAGTCTCTAAAACATTTTAAAGTAAGAATTTGCAGATAATTCTAGAGCTCTGCACATAATTTTTAAGAGGGATATGATAATTCTACTTTTGGAAAATGGACTTCTTGCTTATCTGCAGGAAGCAAGATTTATTACTGCTGGAGTGGAAAATAAAGTTGACTTAATTTACATTCCCATCTATATAAAAAAAGGATAGATGCAAGCTGACTCAGATGTCAGTGGTCCCATAAAATAGGAATATTTATATGTGGGCTGATATAGTATGATTATATATGTACCTGATTTTATAGGATAAACTGCAGCAATAATCATGGTAATAAAAGAGATAGTAAATGACTGAAATACCAAAGTAACCTGAAACCTCACTGTGACCAAAAATCCAACATCCTCCTCATAAAACCTTTTATCTTCATGCCTAACATATAGTTAAAATGGAGAAAATTGTGTTTGTGTTGCAGGCACAGACTGATAGTTTATGTCTAATATCTGTTTCTTTCATTTTCCCCTTAGTAATAGTACATTTCAGGTTTTGTCTGGGCATATTGCTGAGCAGTTAATAACTGAATTCCTAAGTTTCGCTTGTGATTGCCATTCTTACCGGGTTCTGTCAAGTTAATTCCAACTCATGATGATCTCATGTGTGTGAGAGTAGAACTGGGCCACATAAGGATTGCAATGGCTGATTTCTAAGAAGGAGATTGTCAGTCCTTTCTTCGAGGTGCCTCTAGGTAGATTCCAACCTCCAAACTTTTGGTTAGCAGCTGAATGCTTTAACCATTTTTACCACCAGGAGCTCCAATTGTAATTAGTTAGCACTGAATGAGTAAGTTCTGGCCAATGAGATGTGAGCTAATGTGATATGTACAACTTTCAAAAAATGTCTGTAAGTGCAGAAATATGCTTCCACTTTCTGTGCCTCTCTCCTGCTTGCTGGATGAAGACATGATGATGAGAGTGAAATGATCACCTTGGAAACACTGATTAAGATGCATGTTGAGGATGATAGATCTACTCTCTTAGATAGACCTTGACCAGCCATTCCTGGGCTATGATATGAGAAAGAAAGAAATGTCTATCTTGATGAACCTGTGTATTCTGTATTCTTTTTTGTTGTAGCAGCTTATATTGCACCTTAATTAATATAGAATTCTAACACTTCTTGCTCATTCTTTGAGAGAAGGTATAAATGAGCATTAAAATCCCCCCAACAAAGATAGTTGCCAGGAAAAGGATTCCAAAGTTAGTGTGCTGGCTCTTCTAAGTGGTGATATGAACAAAATGTGACAGAAGAAAGAGGAAGGTGCCATTCTGTTTAAAATGTTGGGGAAAGTATCACAGGAAAAGTGACATTTGTACTGAGACTTGAGTGATAAATGGCATTTGCCAACTGGAGACTATCTGCACAAAGATATGGAAGGATGTGACTAAAAATGAAGTTTTTGGTGAGATCAGAAAAGTCATTTTATGAGATGATATTTGCAAGGTCACATGCTTCACTAAGTTTTTGGACTTTTTTCAATAAGCAATGGAGAACTGCAAAACAATTTAAATTATGGAATTGAAGGGATCAAATCTATGTTTGAAAAAATGCTTTGACAGCACTGAAAGAGACAACTTGGAATGAGCAGAAAGTAGAGGCAGAAAACCACATGAGAAGCTCTTGCTATAGTAATTGTCCATGATTTCCAAATCCCTGCATTTGACTGCTAACTGGAAATTTGGTGGTTCAAATCCACCAGCCACTCCTCTGAAGGAAGATTGGCCAATCTACTTCCATAGAGATACCACCTCAGAAACCCAAGGAGAGGTGGTTATGAGTCAAATCAACTTGATGGTAGTGAGTTTGGTTTTTTTTTTTT
>NW_006922488.1:420758-429927 GCF_000298275.1 Orycteropus afer afer | reverse complement strand
ATAGATAGATAGATAGATAGATAATTCTTTGTCCTGAGAATCCTTGGTTGCTGAAAGTGATTAATGCACCAATTAAAAGATTGGAAGTTCAAGTCCATAAGAAATGCCTCAGAAAAATGGCCTGGTAATCTACTTCTGAAAAATCACCCATTGAAATCCTTGTGGAACATAGTTCTACTCTGACATACATGGGGTTGCCATGAGTTAGAATCAACTTGACAGCAATTGGTTTTCGATTTAAACTATCCACAGTACATATACTCTGGTACAAATATTTAACTGGTACACATTGATATGGCTTTCCAGTTGTCAGAACATTGAAATATCACCCTACTAAGGAACTCTGGTAATGTAGTGCTTAAGGCACCTGACTGCTAACCGGAAGGCTGGCAGTTCAAACCCACCAGCCACTCCCCCTGGAAGGAAGGTTGGGCAATCTACTTCCATAGTGATACTGTCTCAGAAACCCAAGGATGGGTCGCTATGGGTTGCATCCGACTCCATGGCAATGGTTGCATTGTGGTTGGTTAGCTAGTTTGGAAGCACTTGTACAAATCAAACATTATATAGATGACAGAAGAAGCAGGAAGAAAGAAAAAAGGGGACAAATGTGAAACTTATTTTAAAGATAAAATATAGGGGACTTGGTAACTGGTAAATTGTGGGAGTGAGAAAAGGCTAAAAATTCTGGGGATTTTAGTATGTGTAAGCAATGAGGAAGTAAAAGAGGAAGATCCTCAGTGAGAGGGATTGACACAGTGGGTACAACGATATGCTCAAGCTTGGGAAGATTGTGAGGATGGTGCAGGACAAGGTAGTATTTAGTTCTGTTGTAGATAAGGTCACAGTGAGTCTGAACTGACTCAATGGCACCTAACAACAACTACAAAATAGATGGTGATACCACTAACTAGAAAAGGGATACAGGGTACAAACTTAAAGGGAGCAGAAAATAAGCTTGCTTTTTGACATACAGGTATCCTCAATTTTTTGAAGGTTTGCTCAACCCCATTTTGCTTTTATGAAAGACTTACATTAGTACCTATTTTTGCTAAGTGAAAGAAATCAGAAAAAGACTTTTGCTTTTGCGAAAAAAGTTAAATTGGTGTTTATTCTGCAATGAGTTGTTAAAGGAACAGCACTCTCCCTAAGAAGCAAGAGTGGCAACACCAGCTTCTGCCTGAGGATCTATACCTAACATCTCAGCATGAAGCTGCTGTAGCTTTGAACTGTATCTGTGCACATTTGTGCTTTATCTCAATTCATTTTGTGCATCTATTAGCAAGATGTGTCCTACGGTATTAAAAAAAATCTAAGTATAAGTGTATTTATTTATATCATTCCTGCTTTTATGATGTTAGTGTTATTTTCAATTTATGTATGATTCGGCAGGTTATTTTTTGGGTCTGAGAATCTCCCCGATTTTTCCCATATAAATTAATGGTAATTGCTTCTTCACCTATGCTATTTCAGCTTATGAAAATTTTCATAGAAACACTCAACTTTTGGATAGCAGGGGAAATCTGTGTTGAAATGGAGATGTCATTAGAACATCCAGGTGGACATGGTTCATTGATGGATGGATGCAGTGGTGTACCAGTAAATATTTAACTGTTGTCTATTAAAAAACAGTAAATTCAAAAAGTTCTGACTTGTGGCATTGTCTAATTTCTATGGTGTAAATAATCCCACTATGGTGAAATTTAAGCTGCCAATGTGATGACATTAAATGCAGAGTTGGGAAGAGCTGTGTATAATGTTATGAGGAGCTCTGGTAGCATAGTGACTAAGGCATTTGACTGCTAACCAGAAGTCTGGCTGTTCAAACCCAACAGCCACTCCTCAGAAGGAAGACTGGGCAATTTACTTCCATAGTGATACTGCTTCAGAAACCCAAGAAGGGGTCACTATGAGTCAGATCTGACTTGATGGCAGTGAGTTTGCTTTGGTGTGTTTGGTGTATAATGTATTCTCACATGCTGGTTCTAACATGCTTTGTATATTGTCTTAGCATACTATCCGGATGTTGTATTAGTTTCCTAAGACTATGAAATAAAATATCACTAACCGGACGGTTTATAAGAACAGAAATTTATTCTCTTGATAAATGAGGCTAGAAATCCAAATCAGTGTCATCTGGGTCATGCTCCTTTAAAGTTTCTAGGTAAAGATTCTTTCTTTGTTCCCAGTCTGTGGAAACCTCAATTATTCCCTGTCTTACAGAATCATCTTCCTATGGCTATTCTTCTGTCTGTCTCTGGCTCTTTTTTTTTTTATAAGGACACCACTTAGATCCACCACTCATCTGTCAATTTGTCATACTGTGGTGGCTTGTGTGTTGCTGTGAGGTTGGAGTCTATGCCATCAGTATTTCAAACACCAGCAGGGTCACCAATGGTAGATGGATTTCAGTGGAGTTTCCAGACTAAGACAGACTCAGAAGAAGGAACAGGCCATCCACTTCTCAAAGAACTGGCCAGTGAAAACTTTATAAATAGCAGTGAAACACTGTCTGATATATTATGGAAAATTTTATGAATAGCCTTGAGACATTGTCTAATATAGGGCTGGAAGATGAGCCCTCAGATCAGAAGGCACTCAAAATACAACAGGGGAAGATCTGCATCCTCTGAGTAGAGCTGACCTTAATGATGTGGATGGAGTAATGCTTTTGGGATCTCCGTTTGATGATGTGGCACAACTCAAAATGAGAAGAAACAGCTACAAACATCCATTAATAGTCAGAACATGGAATGTACAAAGTATGAATCTAGGCAATTGGGAAGTTGTTAAAAAGGAAATGGAATGCATAAAGATTGATATCCTCAGCATTAGTGAGCTGAAATGGACTGGTTTTGGCCATTTTGAATCAGACAATCATATGATCTACAGTGCCAGGAATGACAAATTGAAGAGGAATGGTGTGGTTGTCATCATCACAAAGAATAGTTCAAGATCTCTCCTTAAGTACAATGCTGTCAGTGATAGCATAATATCCATACATTTACAAGGAAGACCAGTTAATACAAATATTACTCAAATTTATGCACCAACCCCCAAAGCCAAAGATGAGGAAATTGAAGTTTTTACTAACTTTTGCAGTCTGAAATTGACCAAGCATGCAATCAAGATGTGTTGATTATCACTGGTGATTGGAATGCAAAAGTTGCAAACAAAGAAGAATCACCAGTAGTTGGAAAATATGACTTTGGTGATAGAAATGACATTGGAATGGCATGATAGAATTTTGCAAGTCCAATGACTTATTAATTGACAATACCTTATTTCAACAACACGAACAGTGGCTACACATGTAACCTTTGCCAGGTGGAATACACCAGAATCAGATCAACTTCATCTGTGGCAAGAGGCAATGGAAAAGCTCAATATCTTCAGCCAAAATAAGGCCACGAGCTGACTGTGGAACAGACCATCAATTGCTCATATGCAAGTTCAAGTTGAAGCAGAAGACAATTAAAACAAATCCACAAGAGCCAAAATATGACCTTGATTATATCCCTCCTGAATTTAGAGACTATCTAAAGAATAGATTTGGTGCATTAAACACCAATGACCAAAAACCAGAGGAATTGTGGGATGACATCAAAAACATCATCCATGAAGAAAGCAAAAAGTCATTAAAAGGTCAGGAAAGGAAGGAAAGACCAAAATGGATGTCAAAAGAGATTCTGAAGCTTGCCCTTGAGTGGAGAGTAGTTAAAGCAAATGGAAGAAATGACAAGATAAAAGAGCTGAACAGAAGATTTAAAAAAGACTCTCAAGAAGACAAAGTCAATTTTTATAATGAAATGTGCAAAAATCTGGAGTTAGAAAGCCAAAAGGGAAGAATACGTTAGGCATTTCTCAAGTTGAAAGAACTGAAGAAAAAATTGAAGCCTTGAATTGCAGTATTGAAAGATGCTATGGGCAAAATATGGAATGATGCAGGAAATATCAAAAGAAGATGGAAAGAATACAGACTCACTGTATCAGAAAGAAGTAGTCAATGTATATCCATTTCAGGAGATGGCAAATGATCAAGAACCAATGGTATTGAAGGAAGAAGTCAAAGCTGCACTGAAGGAATTAGTGAAAAACAAGGTTCCAGGAATTGACAGAATACTCATTGAGATGTTTCAACAAACAGATGCCGTGCTGGAGACACTCACTCAGCTATGCCAAGAAGTTTGGAAGACAGCTACCTGGCCAATTGACTGGAAGAGATCTATATTTGTACCCATTCCAAAGAGAGGTGATCCCACAGAATGTAGAAATTATTGAACAATGTCAGTAATATCACACACAAGTAAAATCTTGCTGAAGATAATTCAAAAATGATAATTGCAGCAATATATTGACAGAGAACTTCCAAAAATGCAAGCTGGATTCAGAAGAGGACATGGAACAAGGGATATAGCTGATGTCAGATGGATCTTGGCTGAAAGCAAAGAATACCGGAAAGATGTTTGCTTTTGTTTAATTGACTATAAAAAGCATTCAATTGTGTGGATCATAACAAATTATGGATAAGTTTGAGGAAAATGGGGGTTCCAGAATGTTTAATTGTGCTCATGAGGAACCTGTACATAGACCAGGAGGCTGTTCAAACTGAATATAGGGATACTGCATGGTTTAAATTCAGGAACTGAATGCACCAAGGTTGTATCCTTTCACCATACTTATTCTATCTATATGCTGAGCGAATACTATGAGAAGCTGGACTATATGAAGAAGAACATGGCATCAAGATTGGAGGAAGACTCATTAACAACCTGTGATATGCAGATGACAACTTTTCTTGCTCAAAGTGAAGATGACTTGAAGCACTTCCTGATGCTTCAAGATTAAAGAATACATTATGCAGTTGGATTACATCTCAACATAAATAAAATTAAAATCCTTACAAATGGACCAAGAAGCAGCATTACAACAAATGAAGAAAAGATTGAAGTGTTCAACGGTTTCTCATTATTTGGTTCCAGAATCAACACCAATGAAAGCAGCACTGAAGACATTATAAAATGTATTACACTGGAAAAATCTGCTGCAAAAGACCTGTTTAAAGTGCTGAAGAGCAAAGATGTCTCTTTGAAGACTAAGGTGTGCCTAATCTAAGCCATGGTATTTTCAATAACCTCATATACATGTGAGAGCTGCATAATGAATAGGGAAGACCAAAGAAGAGTTGATGATTTTGAGTTGTGGTGTTGGCAAAGAATACTGAAAGCACCATGGACTACCATAAGAACTAACAAATCTGTCCTGGAAGAAGCACAGCCAGAATGTTCCATAGAAAGAAGAATGGCCAGACTTTGTTCAAGTTGCCAGAAAGGATCATTCCCTGGAGAAGGATATCATGCTTGGTAAAGTGGAGGGTCCATGAAAAAGGGGAATGCCGTCAATGAGATGGATTGACATAGTAGCTGCAATGATGGGCTCAGATATAGCAAGTTTTTGAGACACGCAGGACTGGGTGGTGTTTCATTCTGTTGTATATAGGGTTTCTATGAGTTGGAGCCAATTTGTGGGCACCTTACTACAATAACCACTTAAAAGGGATTATGATCTACCTGACTCCATTATGACCTAAGGATAACTGATAATGTCTCCAAAAACCCAATGTCATGTTCACAGGCACATGGTTTAGAACTTCAACATATATTTTTGGAGAACACAATTCAATCCATAACAAATATATAGGTTTGGATCTCAGTATAGGTCTGCAGGTGGTATATAGATTTGACAGTCATTATACTCTGCTTTAAATGGTTTAAAGTGTGTTAAGTTCTGCTTTTTGCCCAAGAATTTTGTAAATTTTTGAAAAATACTCATGTGTGCTTGAAAAGAATGTGTACTGGATCTCAGCCTAGGTCTGCAGGTGGTATATAGATTTGACAGTCATTATACTCTGTTTTAAAAGGTTTAAAGTGTGTTACGGTCTTCTTTTTGCCCAAGAATTTTGTAAATTTTTTAAAAATACTCACGTGTCCTTGAAAAGAATGTGTATTGGATACAGTGTTCTATATATACCCATCAGATTTTAGGTTTGTCAATTTTGTTATTCAAATCTACTATATCTTTACTAAATTTTTATTTGCTTGGTTTATTAGTTTCTGAAAGAGGTTTGTGGATTTGCCTTAGTTTTATATATATTTGAGGCCATGTTATTCAGTGGATCACAATTGTAATATCCTTCTGGTGAATTGAATCTTTTATTATTATTATTAACTGTCTCTTTTTATCTTTAGAAATTTTTTTTTTTTTTTTTTGTCTTCAAGTACATCTGCATGACCTTGGATAAGGCAATGGTTTCTTAGATATGACACCTAAACCCCAAGCACCTTATTTTAATTTTAAAAAATTTACAAATGCATTGAGAAAGTAAACCAACCCAAAGAATGGGAGAAAGTATTGGCAAATCATACACTTGATAAGGGTCTAAAAACCAAAAAACCCAACCCCACTGCCATAGAGTATATTCTGAGTCATAGTGACCCTGTAGGACAGAGTAGAACTTCCCCATAGGGTTTCCAAAGCTGTATATATTGATAGAACTAGACTGCCTCCACTTACTCCCACAGAGTGGTTGGTGGGCTCTAACTGCTGAACTTTTGGTTAGCTGCCCAGTGCTTTAAAAACAGCTCCACCAGAACTCCTTGATAAGGGTCTAGTATATATAAAGAACCCTTTTTTATCAACAATAAAAAGACAAATAACCTAATGTTAAAGAAGATACAGATTTGATAAATTAAACACCAATGACCAAAGACCAGATGAGTTGTGGATAATATTGAAGACATCACACATGAAGAAAACAAACGGCCATTAAAAAATACAACAAAGGAAGAGAAGACCAAAATGGATGTCAGAAGAAACTCCGAAATTTGCTCTTGAACAGGGAGTAGCTAAAGTGAATGGAAGAAATGATGAAGGAAAAGAGCTGAACAGAAGATTTTAAATGGCAGGCAGAAAGCACAAAGTAAAGTATTATAATAACGTAGCAAATACCTGGAGTTGAACATAAAAGAGAAAATATTTGGCATTTCCCAAGCTGAAATAATGAAGAAGAAAATTCAAGCCTTGAGTTGTTATATTGAAGGATTCTGTTGGCAAAATATTGATGATGCAGGAAACATCAAAAGAAGATGGAAAGAATACACTGAGTCACTGTACCAAAAATAATTGGTCAATGTTCAACCATTTCAGGAGGTAGCTAGCATATGACAAAAAATGATGGTATTGAAAATGGAAGAAATCCAAACTGTACTGAAGGAATTGGTGGAAAACAGGAGTCCAGGAGTTGACCGAATATCCATTGAGATGTTTCAACAAACATGCAATGTTGGAAGTGGTCACTTGTCTGTGCCAACAAATATGAAAGACAGCTAGCTGCCTGGTCACCCAAATGTAAAGATCTCTATATAAGCCCAGTCCAAAGAGAACAGATCCAATGAAATGAGAAATTATTGAACAATGTCATTAATATCACATATACATAAAATTTGCTGAAGATAATTCAAAAATGGTTATTACAGCAGTGCATACATGGATGGGAACTGCCAGAAATTCAAGCCAGTTTCAGATGAGGACCTGGAATGAAGGATATAATTCCTGATGTCAGATGCATCTTGACTGAAAGCAGAGAACAACAGAAAGATGTTTACTTGTTTTTTTATTGAGTATGCAAAGGCATTCAGCTATGTGGATCATAACAAATTATGGATAATCTTGTGAAGAATGCAAACTGAAGACACTTAATTGTGTTCACGAGGAAACTGTTTGTAGATCAAGAGACTGTCCTTTGAATAGAACAAAGGGATACTGCATGGTTTAAAATCCAGAAAGGTGTGTGTTAGAGTTGCATCTTTTCACCATATTTATTCAATCTATATGCTGAAAAAGTAATCTGAGAAGCTGGATTCTTTGAAGAACATGGCATCAGGATTGGAGGAAAACTCTAACAATATGCGATAAGCAGATGGTAAAACTTTGATTGCTGAAAGTGAAGATGACTTGAAGTACTTACTGGTGAATATTGAAGACTACAGCCTTTAGTATGGATTATACCACAACATAAAGAAAACACAGACACTCACAACTGGACCAACAAGCAACATTATGATAAGTGGAGAAAAGATTGAAGTTGTAAAGGTTGTCAATTTTCTTGGATTTGTAATCAACACCCAGGGAAGCAGCAGTCAAAAAATAAAATGACATATGGCATTGGGCCAATCTGCTGCAAAAAAATCTCTTTAAAGTGTTAAAAAGCAAAAATGTCATTTTGAAGATTAAGATGGGCCTGATGCAAGTCCTGGTATTTTTAACGACTACAACACTCCTTGGAGGTGATAATGGCCAGACTTCTTGTCACCTACTTCAGTCAAGTTGTCAGAAGGGACCATTCCCTGGAGAAGGATATCATGCTTGGTAAAGTGGGTCATCAACAAAAAAGGGGAAGGCCATCAATGTGATGCATTAACACAGTGGCTGCAATGATGGGGTCAGGTATACCTGGCACAGGACCAGGCAGTGTTTCGTTCTGTTGTACATAGGGTTGCTATGAGACTGAGCTGACTCGGTGGCACCTAACAATAACAACAACAGCAAGAATTTGTTGCTTATATATGCTTTATATTTATATTGCTTATATATGCTTTCACATGCACATATTGCTTTTGTTGTTGTTAGGTGTCATCGAGTCGGCTCCAACTCATATTGACCCTATGAACAACAGAACAAAATACTGCCCGGTCCTGTGCTGACCTTACAATACTTGCTATACCTGACCCCATTGTTGCAGTCACTGTGCCAATCCATCACGTTGAGGGCCTTCTCATTCTTCGTTGACCCTCCACTCTACCAAGCATGATATTCTTCTTCAGGGAATGATCACTTCTGACAACATGACCAAGTAGGTCAGAGGAAGTCTGGCCATTTTCAGTTCCAAGGAACATTCTAGCTGCATTTCTTCCAGGACATATTTGTTAGTTCTTTTTGTCAGTATTCTTCACCAACACAAAATTCAAAAGCATTAACTCTTCTTTGGTCTTTCTTATTCATTATCCAGCTCTCACATGAATATTGTTGTTGTTGTTATGTGCTGTTGAGTCAGCCCTGACTCATAGCGACCACTCCTTGGGTTTCCAAGGCAGTATCACTACGGAAGTAG
>NW_006922488.1:412524-417642 GCF_000298275.1 Orycteropus afer afer | reverse complement strand
GTGCTTGGTAAAGTGGAGGGTCAATGAAAAAGGTGAAGGCCTTCGATGCTATGGATTGACACAGTGGGTGAAATGATGCGGTCAGGTATAGCAAGTATTGTGAAGCTGCAACAGGACCAGGCAGTGTTTCATTCTTTTGTACATAGGGTCACTATGAGTTGGAGCCAACTTGACAGCACCTAACAACAACAAAAATAAATCTTTGATTTCTTCATGTATGATGTTATTGATGTCAAACCACAACTTGTCTAGTCTTTGGTCATTGGTGTTCAATGTGTTAAATCTATTCTTCAGATGTTTTCTAAATTCAGATGGGATGTAATCAAGGTCATGTTTTGGCTCTTGTGGACTTGCTTTAATTTCTTTCAGCTTCAACCTGAACTTGCATATGAGCAACTGATGTTTCATAGTCAGTTCCTGGCCTTATTTTGACTGATGATATTGAGGTTCTCCATCACCTCTCTCCACAGATATAGTTGATGTTATTCCTGTGTATGCCATGGTGAAGTCCATGTGGATAGCTGTCATTTATGATTTTGAACAAAAGTATTTGCAATGAAGAAGTCATTGGTCTTGCAAAATTCCATTATGTGATCTCCAGTGTCCATTACTATCACCAAGGTCTTATTGTCCTGCTACTGATTGTTCTTTTTTTTTTTCAACTTTCACATTCTAATCACCAATAATTATCCATGAATCTTGATTGCATGTTTGGTCAATGTCACACTATGGAATTTGGTAAAAATCTTCAATTACTTCATCTTCAACTTTAGTAGTTAGTGTGTAAATTTGAATAATAGTCATATTAACTGGTCTTCCTGTAGGCATATGGTTATTATCCTATCACTGACAGCATTGTACTTCAGGATAGATGAGATGTTCTTTTAGACAATGAATACTACATCATTCCTCTTCAATTTGTCATTTCTGGCATAATTGATCTGATTCAAAGTGGTCAATCCCAATCTATTTCAGCTCACTGATGTCTAGGATATAGATATCTATCCATTCTATTTCATTTTTGATAACTTCCAGTTTTCCTAGATTCATACTTCATACATTTCATGTTCCAATTATTAATGAATGTTTGCAGCTGTTTCTTCCCATTTGGGTTGTGCCTCATCAGCAAATGAAGGTCCAGAAAACTTTACTATATCCATGTCATTAAGATGAACTCTGCTTTGGGGAGGGAGCTCTTCCCCAGTTATATTTTGAGTGCCTTCCCAACCTGAGAAGCTCATCTTCTGGCACTATATCAGATAATATTACAGGGCTATTCATAAGTTTTCAGTAATATTTCAGACAGTGTTTAATTGCTATTCATAAAGTTTTCACTGGCCAGTTCTTTGAGAAGTGGATGGCCCTGTCCTTCTTCCCAATCTGTCTTAGTCTGGAAGCTCTGCAGAAACCCATCCACCGTGGGTGATGCTGCTGGTATTTTAAATACTGGTGACATAGCCTCCAGCCTCACAGCAACATGCAAGCTACCACAGTACAACAAACTGACAAATGAGTGGCAAAATGATAGACAAGTGTTGATTATCAATCATTATTTCCATTTTTCATTGTTTCCATATGAATGAATTTGGGGAGCTCTGGTAGCATAGTGCCTAAGGTACATGACTGCTAATCAGAAGGCTGGTGGTTCAAACCCACCAGCCACTCCTCGGAAGGAAGGTGGGCAATCTACTTCTGTAGTCATACTGCCTTGTCAACCCAAGGAGGGGTTGCTATGAGTCGGGGCTGACTCGATGGCATATAACAACAACAACATACTAAATTTGGCTCTATATTTTATCATCTATCTTTCATTGGACTAATCAGCAGTATCATAATAAATGGAGAAAAGATTGAAGTTGTCAAGGATTTCATCTTACTTGGAATCAATAATTAATGCCCATGGAAGCTGAAATTAACAAACTAAACTACATGTTGTATTGGTGAAATCTGCTGCAAGAGACATCTTTAAACTGTTAAAGGGCAAAGATGTCACTTTGAAACCTAAGATACACCTGACCTGAGCCATTGCATTTCCAATACCCTCATATGTATGTCAAACTTGCACAATGAATAAGGAAAACCAAAGAAGAATTCATGCATTTGAATTATCATGTTGATGAAGAGTATTGCATATACCGTGGACTGCCAAAAGAACAAACAAATCTGTCTTACAAGAAGTACTGCTAGAATGCTCCTTAGAAGCGAGAATGACCAGACTTCATCTCTTGTACTTTGGTCATGTTGTCAGTAGGGACCAGTCCCTGGAAAATGGTATCATGCTTTGTGGGGTAGAGAGCTAGAAAAAAAAGGAAGACCCTCAAGGAAATGGATTAACCCCTGCAATAATGGGCTCAAGCATGGAAATGTTTGTGAGGATAGCACAGGACTGGGTAGTTTTTTGTTCTTTTGTGCATAGGGTTGCTATGAATTGAAACTGACTTGACAAACCCAACAACAACAACAAATCCTTCACTTAGGATTTGATACCTGGTAAAAACTTGTTTTCACAGCTGTGCTTTTGGTACCTCTTTAGGAATTTATAGCATTGTCTCATTTGTTACTTGAGTAACTATTCCCCCTCATCTGCCATCTCCTTATTCTTCCCTAACACCCTACCTTTTGGTTTTCCTTTCATGTATTTTAGGTCATTATCAGCTTTATTCCTCTCTCAGTAGCCCAAAATTTATTTAGGCAAAAATATACTTAATGATGTAATGAAATAGCCACTTCCTTTTTAAGGGTATTTGTTGTTTGTTGTTGTGTTTACCATCAAATCAGATCCGACTCATAATGAACCCTCCTTGGGTTTCTGAGGCGCTATCACTATGGAAGTAGACTGCCCAAACTTCCTTCTGAGGAGTGGCTGGTTGGTATGAACCTCCAGCCTTCTGGTTAGCAGTCAAATGCCTTAGTCACTATGCCACCAGAGTTCCCATTTTAAGGGTATAAGTATGTACCCATATATATATATATAAAGGGTATATACTATGCTTTTCATTTATAAAATTTAAAAATGCTATAAAGAACTGATTTGAACTATATTTCCTTGATATTTGAAAACTCCCATATATAAGAGGTTAAAAAGGTGTTTATGATACATCTACAAAAGGCTTCATGCGATAAATTTAAAACAACAAGCTTCCAAGTGGATTTAGTACCTAATTTGATTTACAAAAACTCAATTTACACTGTTGGTTGGAAGTAAATCTATTAAGTAAAGCAAGGTACATCTGAAATTATATTTGGAAATGCAGTCACTCTTTCCTTAGATTCTCTTTTATTTAATAACACCAAACAGATTTTTTTCCCCTGAGGGAACAATGAAATAAATTGTTATGACTTTTAGATTGCTAGCATCTTTTACTGGGAAACCAAGATATACAGAGCTAAGAGAATTCAGAAGATGTATAATGAAGTATAATATAACTTTAAATAATTTCTAAAAATGGCAGGTGTTAAATCTTAGGAAAGGATTATGTTGTTGTGAGTGTTCAGAGTTTCAAACTCTTGAATAGAGAGTCATATAACTTCCTTACTGTTTTCCTGTGTTGGTCTTGAGATTTTTCTTTCATATCTTACATTTAGACAGCAGAAGAATGTATCATAAACCATGTGTAGCACAGCATCCCCTCTAAGCTTGGCTGTCAGCTATGAATTGCTTGTAAGTCAATGAGATAAAACTGATACAGACATCCATGCACACACACACACACAATTATATTTAATGGTGGAATTGAGCATAACTACTTCATGGAAATAGGATTTTATTTTGGAGTTATGAAAATGTGTTGGAACTAGATAAGAGTTCAAGTACACAACATTGTGAATGTGCTAAATGCCATTGAATTGTTCACTGTAAAATGGTTAATTTTATGTTATTTGCATGTCATCACAAAAAATCATAATACATATTCAATGTTAATAAATTATATTTTAGAAAATATAGAATAATATCTAATCAATGTAGTGAATTCTCCTTCATCATTGTAACTTCTTGTCATAATTGTTTGATGAAATCTTATGTTAGAAATATGGCTGATAAACTGAATGCAAATATAAAATATTCTTGAAAAAGAAGTTATTATAACATAAAAAAATAACTTTGACTCTGATTTCCACTCCTACTTATAAGGAGCTTAAGAGGCTCACTTCCACTCTCACAACTAGAAAGAAGTTAAAAAATTGAAAACCAATGATTTTCCTTAGATCTGTCAGAGAATTGTGGTCAGAGGGCTGATGAACCACCACCTTGAAAATTGGAGATACTGGAAGATACAGAGTATCACAGCTTACTCTGAGTAGAAACTGCCACTGGGCCCACCATTAAGGAGGAATACATCCAGGGCAACTCACTAATTCTTGCAGACTGAGCATGGACTAGCTCAAGAGATAAAAACTCCTGGAGGCTCAGCCTTAGAGAGGCCCACTGTCATGAGCTTTGCCTCCAAGAGCTCCACCACATTCTCACTGTGAAGAATGAAGAAGTAGTTTTGTGCATCCATCAGGAGGAGGGTGAAGTGACCATTTAGAAATATGTCCAGAGTGCTCTAATTTCTTTAACAATGCAGTGCCCTCAAGAAAGTAATTTCCCTCAACCCTAATAGATGTGGGGGAAGGGAAGTAACCAATTCCAGCTCTCTTTACCACTTTTTGTAGTGTATAAGGCATTTGACTGCTACCCAGAAGGCTGGTGCTTCAAACCAACCAACCACTCCTCAGAAGGAAAGTTGGGTAATCTACTTCTGTAGTGATACTGCCTAGAAAACCCAAGGAGGGGTTGCTATGAGTCAGATCCGACTCAACAGCAGTGAGTTTGGTTTGGTTTGGTTTGGTTTAGAAGGTGTAATAAATATATAAATAAATTAAAAAAACCTAAGAAGTACTTTTGATAGTTCCAGTCTAAGGACACAGGCTTACTAAAAAACTGAGAGCTAATTGTAGGCTCATATCATGCTTCCTCTCCTCTCACACCTTACCATCACATCAATAGGACTCATGTACAGTTATACAGGATTACAGCTGAATAGGACTTTGTGATAGTTAAAGATGTGTCAACTTGGCTGGACTCCAGTTGTGAGTGGTTGTTCCCATGATGGGATCAGATGACTGAGTTCTGAG
>NW_006922488.1:408732-412284 GCF_000298275.1 Orycteropus afer afer | reverse complement strand
TTCAGCTTGAACTTGTCGGCTTCTACATGCTTGTGAGCCATTTACCTAAGATAAATCTCTCTCTCTCTCTCTCTTTCTCTCTCTATAAATATATATATACACTTTGCTGGTTTTTGTGTTTCTCTAGAGAACCCAATCCAACACAGACTTCAAAGCTCAAACACCATTTAAGGAATAGTTAAGGAAACCAAAGACAATAGGGAGATAAAAATAAGGATATCCAAGGAAATATTAGCTTCTGACACAGCTACAGCAAATTGTAAACACAGCCTAATTCCTAGCTAAATAAATGTAAAACCTCAAACCAAAGGTCTATTTACTGAAGTTCCCATATGTAACTATCATAAAAAAATTACAGATATAACAAAGGCAAAAAACACAGTCTGAAGACACAGGTCGAGCATCAGAACCAGACTCAGATATGGCAGAAATTTTGTAATTCTCAGACTGGGAATTTAAAATATCTATGATAAATAGGAGGCCCTGGGTGGCTCAAATGGTTAAGTGGTTGACAATTACCTGACTGGTTGGTGGTTTGAACTCACCCAGACAGATAGAAGTTAAGGCCTGAGTGATCTCCTTGCAAAAAAGTAATAGACTTGAACACTCAGTAGAAGAGTTCAACTCTGTACACATGAGTTGCAATTGACTCAAAGGCAACTGATAATAACAAATGATTAATATGCTAAATGTGCTAAAGGAAAAAGTGGACAACATGAAAGAAAAGGTCAGTAATATAACCAAAGAGATAGAAACTAAAAATGAATGAAAAAGAAATGGTATAAATCAAAAGCTCTGTAACTGAAATGAAGAATGCCTTTGATAGGCCCATCAGTAGACTGCATATGACAAAAGACAGTGTAAGTAACAATTGGTTAGAAATTCTCCAAGCTGAAAAGTAAAGAGAGAAAAAAGAAAAAGAAACAGAATATCCAAAAACTGTGTGACAAATACAAAAGGTGGACATATAATGAGAATCTTGGAAGGAGAAGAAAGAAGAAAAAAAGAAAAAGAAAAAGAAGAAGAAATATTTCAGGCAATTGCTGAGAATTTTCTAAAATTAATAACACACACCAGTCCAAAGATCAAGGAAGCTTGGAGCTACCAAAAAATCTGTATCTAGACATATCATAGGAGCTCTGGTAGCGTAGTGCCTAAGGCACTTCTTGACTGCTAACCAGAAGTCTGGTGGTTGAAACCCACCAGCTACTCCTCAGAAGGAAGGTTGAGTAAACTACTTTCATAATGACACTGCCTCGGAAATCCAAGGAGGGGTCGCTAGGAGTTGGGGCCAACTCGACGGCATATAACAACAACAACAACAACAAGAAGACATATCATACTCAAGCTATAGTAAGTCAAAAACAAAAAGAAAATCTTGACATAGCTGGCAGGGGTAAAACATTTTGCTTATCAAGGAAGAAGGATGAAAAATACATTGGACTTCTCTTTGGAAATCATCCAAACAAGAAGAGAGTAGAGTGAAACATTTGAAATGATGAAAGAAAAAGAACAATCAAACAACCAAAAAATCGCCACCAGCTAAGAATTCTATATCCATGAAATTATCTTTCTAAAGTGAAAAAGAAATAAACTTTCTCAGACAAACAAAATCTTAGTACATTATTGCCAATTGAAAGAAATGTTAAAAGAAGTTTGCCAGTTTTGTTACCTGCTGTGGAGTCAGTTCCAACTCATAGAGATTCTATGTATAGCAATGAAACACTACCCTGTCCTACACTATCCTCACAATTGTTGCTTTGTTTGAGCCTATTGTTGTATCAACTGGATCAATCCATCTCATTGAGAGCCTTTCTTTCTTTCACTGACCCTCTGCTTTACCAAGCATGGTACCCTTCTCCAGGCACTGGTCCTCCTGATAACATGCCCAAAGTGTGTGAGATGCAGTGTCTCATCCTCACTTGTAAGATACATTCTGGCTGTACTTCCTCCAAGACAGATGTGTTCATTCTTCTGGCAGTCCAAGGTATATTTGATATTTCATTCCCAATACCATAATCATTTGCATCAATTCTTCTTTGATCTTTATATTGTCCAGCTTTCACATAAATGGTAGCTCTGATGGCATAGTACCTAAGGCATTTGACTGCTAACCAGAAGGCTGGTGGTTCAAACCCACTAGCCACTCCTTGGAAGGAATATTGGGCAATCTACTTCCATAGTGATATTGCCTTGAAAACCCAAGGAGGAGTTGCTATGAGTTGGATCTGACTCGATGGCAGTAAGCTCCCCCCCCCCCCCATAAATACAAGGCAATTGGTGATTGAAAATACCATGGCTAGGGCCAGGTGCGCCTTAGTCCTCAAGAGGAATCTCTTTTTTTCCCCCCAAATAAACACTTTGGAGAAATGTTTTGCAGCAGACTTGCCCAAAGCAGTATGATGTTTTATTTCTTGACTGCTGCTTTTATGAGCGTTGATTGTGGATCAAAGTAAGATGAAATCCTTGACAACTTCAATCTTTTTTCCGTTTATCATGATGTTTCTTATTGATCCAGTTGCAAGGATTTTTGTCTCCTTCATGTTGAAGTGTAATCTACACTGAAGGCTGTAGTCCTTGTTCCTCACCAGTAAGTGCTTTACATTATCTTCACTTTCTCCAAGCAAATGTTATGTCATCTGAATATTACTTGTGGTTAATGACTCTTCCTCCAATCTTGATGCTGCATTCTTCTTCGTATAGTTCAGCTTCTCAGATTATTTGCTCAGCATACAGATTGAATAAGTATACTGAAAGGATATAACCCTTGCATACACCTTTCCTGATTTCAAACTGTGTGGTATTCTCTTGTTCTGTTCAAATGACTGCCTCTATGTACAGTTTCCTTATGAGCACAATTAAGTGTTCTGGGATTCCCATTCTTCACAATTAATCTACAATTTGTTATGAGCTACACAGTTGAATGCTTTTGTATAGACAACAAAGCATAGATAAATATCTTTCTGGTATTCTCCACTTTCAGCCAAAATGTATCTGACATCAGCAATGATATCCATCATTCCATGTCCTCTTCTAAACCCAGTTTGAATTATTGGCTTTCCCTATCAATGCATTGCTAAAACTGTTTTTGAATTATTTCCAGCCAAATTTTACTTGTGTGTGATACTAATGATATTTTTCTATAATTTCTGTTTCCACTGGATCACTTTCTTTGGAATGGACACAAATATGGAACTCTTCTAGTCTGTTGACCAAGTAGCTGTCTGCCAAATCCCTTGGCATAGACAAGTGACCACTTCTAGTGCAGCATGTTTTGTGAAATATCTGACTTGGTATTCTGTCAATTCCTTGAGCCATGATTTTCATCAACACCTTCAATGCAGCTTGGACTTCTTCCTTCAATGGTGTTGTTAGGTGCCGTCAAGTCATTTCTAACTCATAACGACCCTATGCACAGCACAACGAAACACCGCCCGATCCTGCGCCAGCTCCATGATCCTTGCTATATTCGAGCCCATCATAGTAGCTACCGTGTCAATCTGTTGAAGGCCTTCCTTTCTTTCGTTGACCCTCCACATTACCAAGCATGAC
>NW_006922488.1:403087-404547 GCF_000298275.1 Orycteropus afer afer | reverse complement strand
TGCTATTCATAAGGTTTTCCCTGGCCAATTCTTTGAGAAGTGGATGGCCTCTTCCTTCTTCCTCATCTGTCTCAGTTTGCAAGCCCTGCTGAGACCTGTGTACCATGCCCACCCTGCTGGGTTTGAAACACTGGTGGCACAGTCTCAAGACTCACAGCAGCATGACACCACAGTAGGACAAACTGAAGGACAGGTTTGTCTTCTTTAGCTGTTGGAAACCTCTCTAACCTCCCCTTTCCTGTATCCCTACTGCTGCCTCCTCCCTCTGTCCCAGCCCCCTGGGATTTTTCCTCTCCTTTCCCCTGCTTTTCTGCCTTGCTGCTTGTGGGCTGTGGCCAGGGTTCTCTACCCTCACCTGCATCCCTGCAGCTGACTCCTCCCTTCCTTCAATACCATTGATTATTATTTTGTAAACTTTCCTTGACTTTATTTAAAAATGGACTCACAATATTTGTCCTGTGATTGACTATTTTCACTCAGCATAATGCCCAGTTTCATTCACATTTTGAAGTGCTTTGCAGATTCTTAATTATTCTTAACTTGTGTAGTATTCCATTGTGTGTATGTACCATAGTTTGGTTATCCATTCATCTGTTGATGGACAGTTAGGTTGTTCCATCTCTTTGGTATTGTAAATAGTACCATGATGAACATGAATATGCATAGATCTATTTGTGTCCTGGCATCTCTACAATATATGTTCCTAGTAATGAGATTGCTGGATCAAATGGTATTTCTATTTCCAACTTTTTAAGGGAACACCATATCATTTTTTTCAAAGTGATTGTACCATTTTACAGTCCAATCATCAGTGTACGAGAGTTCCAATTTCTTTACAATCTTGCCTTGTGTTGCTCAGGTGACATGATATTTCATTTTTTGATTTGCATGAAACCCAATTGGGGTCGCTATGAGTCAGAATCAACCCAATGGAAGTGAGTTTGGTTTTCTGGTTAATGACCAATGATATTGAGCATGATTATTGGTTACATGCCACCTCATGAAATGGTTGAACATTGACCAATTCTTTTTGGTACAGTGACTCTGTATTCCTTGTATCTTCTTTTGATGCTTCCTGCATTGTTCAATTATTTGCCCATAGGATTCTTTAATATTTCAACTGCAGACTTGAATTTTTCCTTCAGTTCTTTCAGCTTGAGAAATGCTGAGCTTGTTCTTCTCTGTTGGTTTTTTAACTTCAAGTCTTTACACTTGTCATTATAATACTTTGTCTTCTTGAACTACCTTTTAAAACCTTCTGTTAAGTTCTTTCTTTCATCATTTCCTTGTTTGCTTTAGCTATTGTATGTTCTAGAGCAAGTTTCAGCATCTATTTGAACATCCATTTTAGTCTTATTTTTCCATTTTCTTTTGCTTCAATCTTTTTTCAATTTATCATTGCTTACTTGTCCAATTGTGAGGATTTTCATTTTCTTTATGTTGAGGTATAATCCATACTG